>NC_061509.1:800960-818076 GCF_022539505.1 Lolium rigidum | reverse complement strand
CTTTGCCCCAACGAAACAAGTGAGGTTGTCAATCTCACCGGCTTGCTGTAACAAAAGATTAGATGTATAGTGTGGATGATGATTGTTTGCGAAAAATAGTAAAACAAGTATTGCAGCGAGATTGTATTCGATGTAAAAGAATAGGACCGGGGTCCACGAGTTCACTAGAGGTGTCTCTCCCATAAGATAAATAGCATGTTGGGTGAACAAATTACGGTCGGGCAATTGACAAATAGAGAGGGCATGACAATGCACATACATGATATGATAAGTATTGTGAGATTTAATTGGGCATTACGACAAAGTACATAGACCGCTATCCAGACATGCATCTATGCCTAAAAAGTCCACCTTCGAGGTTATCATCCGAACCCCTTCCGGTATTAAGTTGCAAACAACAGACAATTGCATTAAGTATGGTGCGTAATGTAATCAATAACTACATCCTCGGACATAGCATCAATGTTTTATCCCTAGTGGCAACAAGCACATCCACAACCTTAGAACTTTCGTCACATCGTCCTGCATTTAATGGAGGCATGAACCCACTATCGAGCATAAATACTCCCTCTTGGAGTTAAGAGCAAAAACTTGGCCAGAGCCTCTACTAATAACGGAGAGCATGCAAGATCATAAACAACACATAAGTAATAGATTGATAATCATCATAACATAGTATTCTCTATCCATCGGATCCCGACAAACACAACATATAGCATTACAGATAGATGATCTTGATCATGTTAGGCAGCTCACAAGATCCGACAATGAAGCACATAAGGAGAAGACGACCATCTAGCTACCGCTATGGACCCATAGTCCAGGGGTGAACTACTCACTCATCACTCCGGAGGCGACCATGGCGGTGAAGAGTCCTCCGGGAGATGATTCCCCTCTCCGGCAGGGTGCCGGAGGCGATCTCCTGAATCCCCGAGATGGGATTGGCGGCGGCGGCGTCTCAGTAAGGTTTTCCGTATCGTGGCTCTCGGTACTGGGGGTTTCGCGACGGAGGCTTTAAGTAGGCGGAAGGGCAGGTCAAAGGGCGTCATGGGGCCCCACACAACAGGGCCGCGCGGGCCCCCTCTAGGCCGCGCCGCCCTAGTGTGGCGGCGCCCCGTGGCCCCACTTCGTCTCCCCTCCGGTCTTCTGGAAGCTTCGTGTAAAAATAGGCCCCTGGGAGTTGATTTCGTCCAATTCCGAGAATATTTCCTTACTAGGATTTCTGAAACCAAAAACAACAGAAAACAAGAATCGGCTCTTCGGCATCTCGTTAATAGGTTAGTGCCGGAAAATGCATAAATATGACATAAAGTATGCATAAAACATGTAGATATCATCAATAATGTGGCATGGAACATAAGAAATTATCGATACGTCGGAGACGTATCAGCATCCCCAAGCTTAGTTCTCGCTCGTCCCGAGCAGGTAAACGATAACAAAGATAATTTCTGGAGTGACATGCCATCATAACCTTGATCATACTATTGTAAGCATATGTAATGAATGCAGCGATCAAAACAATGGTAATGACATGAATAAACAAATGAATCATAAAGCAAAGACTTTTCATGAATAGTACTTCAAGACAAGTATCAATAAGTCTTGCATAAGAGTTAACTCATAAAGCAATAAATCAAAGTAAAGGTATTGAAGCAACACAAAGGAAGATTAAGTTTCAGCGGTTGCTTTCAACTTATAACATGTATATCTCATGGATATTGTCAATGTAAAGTAATATAACAAGTGCAATATGCAAGTATGTAGGAATCAATGCACAGTTCACACAAGTGTTTGCTTCTTGAGGTGGAAAGAGATAGGTGAACTGACTCAACATAAAAGTAAAAGAAAGGTCATTCAAAGAGGAAAGCATTTATTGCTATATTTGTGCTAGAGCTTTTATTTTGAAAACATGAAACAATTTTGTCAACGGTAATAATAAAGCATATGTATCATGTAAATTATATCTTACAAGTTGCAAGCCTCATGCATAGTGTACTAATAGTGCCCGCACCTTGTCCTAATTAGCTTGGGTTAACACTGATCATCATTGCATAACATATGTTTCAACCAAGTGTCACAAAGGGGTACCTCTATGCCGCCTGTACAAGGGTCTAAGGAGAAAGTTCGCATTGGATTTCTCGCTTTTGATCATTCTTCAACTTAGACACCCATACCGGGACAACATAGACAACAGATAATGGACTCCTCTTTTAATGCTTAAGCATTCAACAACAGTTAATATTCTCATAAGAGATTGAGGTTTTATGTCCAAACTGAAACTTCCACCATGATTCATGGCTTTAGTTAGCGGCCCAATGTTCTTCTCTAACAGTATGCATACTCAAACCATTTGATTGTGAAAACCGCCCTTACTTCGTACAAGACGAACATGCATAGCAACTCACATGATATTCAACAAAGAGTAGATGGCGTCCCCAGGAACATGGTTATCGCACAACAAGCAACTTAATAAGAGATAAAGTGCATAAGTACATATTCAATACCACAATAGTTTTTAAGGCTATTTTGTCCCATGAGCTATATATTGCAAAGGCGAATGATTGAAATTTAAAGGTAGCACTCAAGCAATTTACTTTGGAATGGCGGAGAAATACCATGTAGTAGGTAGGTATGGTGGACACAAATGGCATAGTGGTTGGCTCAAGGATTTTGGATGCATGAGAAGTATTCCCTCTCGATACAAGGTTTAGGCTAGCAAGGTTATTTGAAACAAACACAAGGATGAACCGGTGCAGCAAAACTCACATAAAAGACATATTGTAAACATTATAAGACTCTACACCGTCTTCCTTGTTGTTCAAAACTCAATACTAGAAATTATCTAGACTTTAGAGAGACCAAATATGCAAACCAAATTTTAGCAAGCTCTATGTATTTCTTCATTAATGGGTGCAAAGTATATGATGCAAGAGCTTAAACATGAGCACAACAATTGCCAAGTATCAAATTTATTCAAGACATTTTAGAATTACTACATGTAGCATTTCCCGATTCCAACCATATAACAATTTAACGAAGAAGATTCAACCTTCGCCATGAATACTATGAGTAAAGCCTAAGGACATATTGTCCATATGCAACAGCGGAGCGTGTCTCTCTCCCACACAATGAATGCTAGGATCCATTTTATTCAACCGAAAACAAAAACAAAAACAAACAGACGCTCCAAGCAAAGCACATAAGATGTGACTGAATAAAAATATAGTTTCAGGGGAGGAACCTGATAATGTTGTCGATGAAGAAGGGGATGCCTTGGGCATCCCCAAGCTTAGACGCTTGAGTCTTCTTAAAATATGCAGGGGTGAACCACCGGGGCATCCCCAAGCTTAGAGCTTTCACTCTTCTTGATCATATTGCATCATACTCCTCTCTTGACCCTTGAAAACTTCCTTCACACCAAACTTCAAGCAAACTCATTAGAGGGTTAGTGCACAATCAAAAATTCACATGTTCAGAGGTGACACAATCATTCTTAACACTTCTGGACATTGCACAAAGCTACTGGATATTAATGAAACAAAGAAATTCATCCAACATAGCAAAAGAGGCAATGCGAAATAAAAGGCAGAATCTGTCAAAAACAGAACAGTCCATAAAGACGAACCTGGAAGGGGCACTTAACTTGCTCAAACGGAAAAACTCAAAACTAATGAAAGTTGCATACATATCTGAGGATCACGCACGTAAATTTGCAGATTTTTTTGGTTTTTTTACAGAGACTTCTGCGCGAATTCGTGACACACAGCAATGCTGTTTCTGTGCAGCAATCCAAATCTAGCATCAACTTTACCATAGAGACTTTACTTGGCACAAAAACATGATAAGGAGAGGTTGCTACAGTAGTAAACAACTTCCAAGACTCAAATATAAAACAAAGTACTGTAGTAAAAACTTGGGTTGTCTCCCATAAGCGCTTTTCTTTAACGCCTTTCAGCTAGGCGCAGAAAGTGTAAATCAAGTGTTATCAAGAGATGAAGCATCGACAATACCTTGGGCTTTACCTTTACCTTTCTTGTTCTTTTTCTTACTCTTTGATTTAGGGAATATATGACTACCCCCGGGTGTAGAGGTGAATTTTAGGGTGCCTTCTCCCATATCTATGACTGCTCCCAATAGTTTCAGCGAGGATCTTCCGAGTGTGATTTGTCCTGTTCTCGCACATTCAATAACGAGATAATCAATGGATATTGTTCTCCCAAGAATGGTTGTATGCACACCCGCAGCTATTCCTTTAGGAATTATAACAGAGTTATCAATAAGAGTTATTCCTTCCCCCCTTCAACGAATCCCCAAAGTTGCAAAGATTCATGAATACTCTTAGGCTTTAAGCAAAATTCGGACATAATATCACAATTGGCATGAAGAGTTTGGTCACCGATAACAATTTTAATAGTAGGATCCCATAATGAAGGTTCAGTAGTTCACTAAAACTTGATCAAGACGGTTACGAACATATCTATAATTTTCATTCAAGCGAGATGCACTTGTCTCAAGAGTGTTTAATCTATTATAAATGCTAATAAGGGCTGAATCAAAGTTATTAGCTGAATCATGTGATGCAACCAACTTTTTTATGGCATTAAAAGCTTGATCCCCATTGCAATGAAGGAAATCTCCTCCCACTACAGCATCCAAGGCATATCTATAGCGAATCATAAGACCAAAATAAAAATTACTAAGGAGCAAACTTAGCGTCATTTGAGGTTCAGCTTTACGATAAGAAGTAAAAATTCTCGACCAAGCATCTTTAAAACTCTCCTCATCCCCTTGTTTAAAAGTAAAAACTAATTCCTCGGGTGAAGAAGTAACGAAGTGCGAGCTAGACATGATAACAAAAGTAGACTAAATGCAAGTAACTAATTTTTTTGTGTGTTTTTGATATAGAGAGCAAGACAGTAAATAAAGTAAAGCTAGCAACTAATTTTTTTGTGTTTTGTTTAAGTGCAGCAAACAAAGTAGTAAATAAAATAAAGCAAGACAAAAACAAAGTAAAGAGATTGGATTGTGGAGACTCCCCTTGCAGCGTGTCTTGATCTCCCCGGCAACGGCACCAGAAATTTGCTTGATGCGTGTAGTTGACACGTCCGTTGGGAACCCCAAGAGGAAGGTGTGATGAGCACAGTAGCAAGTTTCCCTCAGTAAGAAACCAAGGTTTAATCGAACCAGTAGGAGTCAAGAAGCACGTTGAAGGTTGATGGCGGCGAAGTATAGTGCGGCGCAACACCAGGGATTCCGGCGCCAACGTGGAACCGACACAACACAACCAAAGTACTTTGCCCCAACGAAACAGTGAGGTTGTCAATCTCACCGGCTTGCTGTAACAAAGGATTAGATGTATAGTGTGGATGATGATTGTTTGCAGAAAATAGTAAAACAAGTATTGCAGCAGATTGTATTCGATGTAAAGAATAGGACCGGGGTCCACAGTTCACTAGAGGTGTCTCTCCCATAAGATAAATAGCATGTTGGGTGAACAAATTACAGTCGGGCAATTGACAAATAGAGAGGGCATGACAATGCACATACATGATATGATAAGTATTGTGAGATTTAATTGGGCATTACGACAAAGTACATAGACCGCTATCCAGACATGCATCTATGCCTAAAAAGTCCACCTTCAGGTTATCATCCGAACCCCTTCCGGTATTAAGTTGCAAACAACAGACAATTGCATTAAGTATGGTGCGTAATGTAATCAATAACTACATCCTCGGACATAGCATCAATGTTTTATCCCTAGTGGCAACATCACATCCACAACCTTAGAACTTTCTGTCACCGTCCCGCATTTAATGGAGGCATGAACCCACTATCGAGCATAAATACTCCCTCTTGGAGTTAAGAGCAAAAACTTGGCCAGAGCCTCTACTAATAATGGAGAGCATGCAAGATCATAAACAACACATAAGTAATAGATTGATAATCATCATAACATAGTATTCTCTATCCATCGGATCCCGACAAACACAACATATAGCATTACAGATAGATGATCTTGATCATGTTAGGCAGCTCACAAGATCCGACAATGAAGCACATAAGGAGAAGACGACCATCTAGCTACTGCTATGGACCCATAGTCCATGGGTGAACTACTCACTCATCACTCCGGAGGCGACCATGGCGGCGAAGAGTCCTCCGGGAGATGATTCCCCTCTCCGGCAGGGTGCCGGAGGCGATCTCCTAAATCCCCCGAGATGGGATTGGCGGCGGCGGCGTCTCAGTAAGGTTTTCCGTATCGTGGCTCTCTGTACTGGGGGTTTCGCGACGGAGGCTTTAAGTAGGCGGAAGGGCAGGTCAAAGGGCGTCACGGGGGCCCCACACAACAGGGCCGCGCGGGCCCCCTCTAGGCCGCGCCGCCCTAGTGTGGCAGCGCCCCGTGGCCCCACTTCGTCTCCCCTCCGGTCTTCTGGAAGCTTCGTGTAAAAATAGGCCCCTGGGCGTTGATTTCGTCCAATTCCGAGAATATTTCCTTACTAGGATTTCTGAAACCAAAAACAGCAGAAAACAGCAACTGGCTCTTCAGCATCTCGTTAATAGGTTAGTGCCGGAAAATGCATAAATATGACATAAAGTATGCATAAAACATGTAGATATCATCAATAATGTGGCATGGAACATAAGAAATTATCGATACGTCGGAGACGTATCAATCTTCATCTCCAAAGCACGGACATGATCTCCATCATCAACGGGCATGATCTCCATCATCGTCGGCGTAGCGTCAAGGTCAATGGCGCCGTCTTCATGATTGTTCTCCCATGTAGCAACTATTACAACTTCTTTGAAATACTACTCAACATGAAATTTAAAGACAACCATAAGGCTCTCGCCGGTTGCCACAATACAATAATGATCATCTCATACATAGTCATCATCACATTATGGCCATATCACATCACCAAACCCCGCAAAAACAAGTTAGACGTTCTCTAATTTGGTTTGCATATTTTACGTGGTTTAGGGTTTTCGAGTAAGATCCAATCTACCTACGAACATGAACCACAACGGTGATACTAGTGTTGTCAATAGAAGAGTAAATTGAATCTTCACTATAGTAGGAGAGACGAGATACCCGCAAAGCCACTTATGCAATACAAGTTGCATGTCGAGCGTGGAGCAAATCTCATGAACGCGGTCATGTAAAGTTAGCCCGAGCCGCTTCATCCCACTATGCCACAAAGATGCAAAGTACTCAAACTAAAGACAACAAAAGCATCAACGCCCACAAAACCATTGTGTTCTACTCGTGCAACCATCTATGCATAGACATGGCTCTGATACCACTGTAGGATAACGTAGCATAGAAAACAAAAAATTTCCTACCGCAAGAACGCAATCCAAGCCAAGATGCAATCTAGAAGACGGGAGCAACGAGGAGATGATCGAGACTCACCCTTGAAGATTTCCAAAGCCTACAAGATGAGGCTCTTGTTGCTGCGGTAGACGATCACTTGCCGCTTGCAAGAGCGCGTAGAAGATCTTGATCACGGTGCCACGATCGGGCAGCACCTCCGTACTCGGTCACACGTTCGGTGTTGGTGAAGACGACGTCCTTCTCCCCGTTCCAGCGGGCAGCGGAAGTAGTAGCTCCTCCTTGAATCCGGCAGCATGACGGCGTGGTGGCGGTGGCGATGGAGAACTCCGGCGGAGCTTCGCTAAGCGTTGCGGGAGAGGTGGAGGAGGTGGGGCGGCTAGGGTTTGGGAGAGGGGGCGCCGGCCACTATAGGGTGCGGCCACCTTGTGGTGTTGGGGTGGCCGGCCCCCTCCCCTTGTCCCTCATTATATAGGTGGAACACCCAAGAGTTGGTCTACAAGTCTTCGAATAAGACCCCAAACCAAAACCTTCCATATGACATGAAACCTACCCAATGTGGGATTCCCACTTGAGGTGGGATTCCCACCTTTCCTTGGGAGGGGGTGGCCGGCCACCTTTGGTGGAGTCCACCTTGGACTCCACCCTCTAGGGTTGGCCGGCCATGGTGGTGGAGTCCCTCCGGGACTCCGCCTTCCAAAGTGATTTCTTCCGGACTTTTCTAGAACCTTCTAGAACCTTCCATAAATGCACCGGATCATTTTCAAACATATAAAATGACTTCCTATATATGAATCTTATTCTCCGGACCATTCCGGAACTCCTCGTGATGTCCGGGATCCCATCCGAGACTTCGAACAATACTTCGAACTCCATTCCAAATTCAAGTTCTACTATTACAACATCAAACCTTAAGTGTGTCACCCTACGGTTCGCGAACTATGTAGACATGGTTGAGATCTCTCTCCGACCAATAACCAATAGCGGGATCTGGAGATCCATAATGGCTCCCACATATTCAACGATGACTTAGTGATCGAATGAACCATTCACATACGATACCAATTCCCTTTGTCATGCGATATTTTACTTGTCCGAGGTTTGATCATCGGTATCACTCTATACCTTGTTCAACCTCGTCTCCCGACAAGTACTCTTTACTCGTACCGTGGTATGTGGTCTCTTATGAACTTATTCATATGCTTGCAAGACATTAGACGACATTCCACCGAGAGGGCCCAGAGTATATCTATCCGTCATCGGGATGGACAAATCCCACTGTTGATCCATATGCCTCAATTCATACTTTCCGGATACTTAATCCCACCTTTATAACCACCCATTTACGCAGTGGCGTTTGATGTAATCAAAGTACCTTTCCGGTATAAGTGATTTACATGATCTCGTGGTCATAAGGACTAGGTAACTATGTATCGAAAGCTTATAGCAAATAACTTAATGACGTGATCTTATGCTACGCTTAATTGGGTGTGTCCATTACATCATTCATATAATGATATAACCTTGTCATTAATAACATCCAATGTTCATGATTATGAAACTAATCATCTATTAATCAACAAGCTAGTTAAGAGGCTTACTAGGGACTCATTGTTTGTTTACATAACACACATGTATCAATGTTTCGGTTAATACAATTATAGCATGGTATATAAACATTTATCATAAACATAAAGATATATAATAACCACTTTTATTATTGCCTCTTGGGCATATCTCCAACACCGCGGGTGCTTCGCTCTTCTTGCTTAGTTTAAGCCGAGGTTCCATTGGAACTTGAGTTGGATTGCAATCTTCCATGCCACAATTCTCGAGTATTCTCTTCGCATATGCCTCCTGGCATAGTGTGATCTCACCCAGCTTTTGTTGAACCTCGATCCCAAGATAGTAGGTCAACAAGCCTAGATCACTCATCTTGAATAACTCCTTCATCTGTAGCTTGAACTTAGCAATCTCATCCTCATCCGCTCCGGTTATCAATAGGTCGTCGACATAGATGCCAAATAGTAGACGATCCCTTCCTTGACCTCGCTTATACATAGCATGCTCCAGTGGGCTCTTCTCGAATCCGAGAGAGATCAATGTACGATCAAGCTTGATGTTCCACGCCCGAGGGGCCTGCCGTAGCCCGTACAACGCCTTGTGTAGCTTCAATACCTTGTGTTCCTCTCCTCGCTTGACGAATCCCGGTGGTTGCCTCACATAGACTTCTTCTTCCAACTCTCCATTCAAAAACGCGGATTTCACATCCAAGTGATGCAATTTCCAAGATTCTTGAGCCGCGAGAGCGATAATTAATCTCACCGATTCCATCCTTGCAACGGGAGCGAACACTTCTTCGAAATCCACACCTTGCTCTTGCACGTAGCCCTTGGCCACTAGCCTTGCTTTGTGTTTCACCAAATTCCCTTCGGCATCCTTCTTGATCTTGTACACCCACTTGAGCCCTATGGCTTTTTGGCCGTTGGGTAGATCGACAAGTTTCCATGTATTGTTGTCACGGATCGACACCAACTCCTCATCCATAGCACGACGCCAACACTCCTCCGTGTTTGCGTCCTCGAACTTCGTCGGCTCCTCGGTGAGTAAACACCGACCTTGTCCTCTCCCTCGCGCACGCGTTGTGCCAAAGGTCTCCGGCGGATATAATTCCAGTATGCTTCGAAATTTTTCCGTAGTAGACGGACGTCTCCTTTCTTCCGTTGCGCTTGGAGGAGACGCCGGAGCTGACGAACTTGTTTCAGCGTTTGCTGATTTTCCAGGAGCTGACAACGCAGTGCCGTTTGGAGACGTAAACTCGACCGTGTCCGTTACTGGACTGGAGCGTCCTGGCGATTGCCCAACACCATGTGCTGCTGATGCCTCCCGTTCAGGCTCCCCTGGAGTGCCTCTAGATGGGCTCCCAGGCGGGGAATTTTCTGGCTCGCCGCTCGGCTTCTCAGGTCGCGCACGACCTGTGCTGTTGCTGCTCGCCTCGCCACCAGGTGCGGCACGTCCGCTGCTGCTTGCCCCTGGACTCCCGTATGAAGATCCTCCAGGCGAGCCACTCGAGCTGCTGCTGCTTGCTCCGGGTGTCCCGCGCGGAGAGACGCCTCCAGATGCAGCGCTGCTGCTGCTCGCGTCCGGACCTCCATCTTATGAACCAGCGCCGGAATCATCCGTAACACCACGGGACGCTGTTTCTTGATCATCTGCATGTGAATCACTGTAGACCACAGTAAAAATTTCATCAGAAATTGACTGTACCTGTTGTGGATATACTTCATAGGTATACCATCGACATGGTCCGATTCCGGCAAGCCCGGGTGGCCCACAGATGGTGGTGATGGCATATGGCCCACCGGGCAGCCCAGTTGTTGTTGATCAAGATGGAAGATGTCCAGCCCAGGAACAAGGAGTCGGATCCCAACCGACTTATGAGGTAGCCGGATCCGAACCGCCCTACGAAGGTAGCCGGATCTGAACCGCCCTACGGAGGTACCCGGATCCTAACCGACCTACAGATGTACCCGGATCCGAAGAGGTCTATGCTAGGAGTCAGATCCGTGGAGGCCCATAAGGAACCCGGATCCAGTACGACATATATGGAAGGCGGATCCTTGACGTACACGGCAAGACATTGTACCGTAGTTAGGCAACCTGTAATTTGGCTAGGACTCTCCATGTAAACCCTAGATCCGTGCGCCTATATAAGCCGGATCCCGGGAGCCCTGAGGGTCGAGATCTCGAGCTAGAAGCGAGACAACCACAACTCATTGTAACATCGCGAAAGCGCCCAGATAATTCCAGACAAGCAGCAGTAGGCCCTATCATCGTGCAGGTGTTCCGAAGCTGGGTAAATCGCGTACCATCGTCCCGTGTGCACTCCGCCCTATGGCCCCTACTTCTTCTCCCCCTCGTGAGGATCCCTCCTCCGAGGTACCGTCGATTAGGCAACGACAGTTGGCGCCCACCGTGGGGCCTGCGGCGTCTGGAGGCCGGAACCGGGAGGGTTCCACCATGGGAAGCTTCAACTTTCCGATCGTCCTTCTGTCGAATTCTGGATTCCGACTAGGACATACCCCGTCAAGTTCTTCATCATCCCAATCGGCGGGTTACACATCTTCATCGGCGAGACCGTCGATTTCGACGGAAACGCACTGGAAAGTACTGCAGCTACGACCGCCGCTGTGCTGGACAAAGCTGCAAAGATTCGATCTGAGTTGCTGGACCTTCCTAAAGAAGACTCCGCCTTAGATCTGAAAATTTCATACCTATTTTTGGTTGCCGGATCCGCGCCTACGTTTTTGGTAGTTGGATCCGCACCTATATTTTTGGTTGCCGGATCCGCGCCTACGTTTTTGGTAGTCGGATCCGCACCTATATTTTGGTAGCCGGATCCATACCTATTTTTGGGTAGCCGGATCCGCACCTCAATTTTTGGAAGTCGGATCCATACCTATTTTTGGTAGCCGGATCCACACCTATATTTTGTAGCCGGATCCATATCAAAATTTTGGTAGGTGGATCCGCACCTCAATTTTTGGAAGTCGGATCCACACCTAAATTTTGGTAGGTGGATCCGCACCGACAGGACCACTGCGACAATCAATCTCGCACCGGCTCGACGGAATGCCGAAGAAAAACCGCCACGACCGACGTTGACTCCGCTCCAAACAGCTAAGTCCCTATTTATATTTAAAATTTTAAAATTTTATGATCATGAGATTAAGATTGGTTCACTCATATTCTGAGTCTTTTACCGCTTTCACTGTTGGTCATATCTTTCCCACGATTTGCCTCGCGCTCGTGAAAAACTTTGTACTGTTTTTGCCGCCTAAGGCTCCAGTACGCTACAAAATTTCCGCCTTCGGGCATTAGCTTGAGTTTTCTGGCCTACACGTTTTCTGTTGTTTATATGTGGATTCCTTAGTAGTGACATTTCGGTACTTAAAGCCGGCCTCTGTTTCTGAGGTTCTTGATTGTTTCGCTATTAAGCGCTATCGCCTCAGCGAGATGTTCCGTGTTTAAAGTTCGCCGTCTCGCGAAAAGTCAAGCATATAAACCGAAGAACGGATAAACCAGCACTTGCTTAAAACATATAAATTACATTAACTGTTCAAGATAGTCGAGTTTTTTCCGCCTTGACAGTTTTATGTTGTTCAACTCGCTGCATAGTTTCAGCTTTAAAACATTTGTTCAAAGGCCGTTTTTGTTCCGCCTTACATTTGTTCGTTGAACATGATCAAAGAAACAATTTAATACAAATATGTTTTTATGTTTATGTATCGGGTACATGACACTTGGACGTACAACGGTCCTCGATTTAAGGTGTTTTCAAGCGGATCTAGCACCGCGCGAAGCCCCGGGGAAGCTAGCCGGATCCACCGAGAGAAGGTTAGGCGGATCCATGGCGTGCACAAGCTGGAAAAGCAACTTGAGTCTTGATTCCGCTATGCTTAGCCGGAACCAACCCTCGGGGGCTGCGGTTTGATCTTAGGTGAAAAGTGTGTTTCCTTTCGGGTATCAGTGCTGGAAATTTCCGCCTAGATACTTGGGATTTACACTATACCTAAGTCAGATAAAGCTACTCTAAGAGCACCAAGCCGGATTTTCAAGTAAATTCACCT
The DNA here is from genome assembly GCF_022539505.1 of Lolium rigidum. Taxonomy (NCBI): domain Eukaryota; kingdom Viridiplantae; phylum Streptophyta; class Magnoliopsida; order Poales; family Poaceae; genus Lolium; species Lolium rigidum. Next base: position 805,107 of record NC_061509.1, on the reverse strand, counting down.
TGGCGCTCGGGGGCTACATCGATGAAGTTCTCTTTGGAGCAACAAGCCGAAAAATTTCCACCTTGACGCTTGGGGGCTAAGTTTCTGAGCATCGAGTCTCCTTGGAGCAAGCCGACTCAACGCTCGGGGGCTACATACATATGGTTATGTCAAGAAAAATTTCAAAGATGGCGAAAATCTGGTAACTAGTCGGATCCGCACCTAATTTTTTGGTAGCCGGATCCGCACCTATATATTTGGTAGCCGGATCCGCAACTATTTTTTGGTAGCCGGATCCGCACCTAATTTTTGGTAGTCGAATCCGCACCTCAATTTTTGGTAGCCGGATCCGCACCTAATTTTTTGTTAGTCGGATCCGCACCTATATTTTGGGTAGTCGGATCCACACCTATATTTTGGCTAGTCAGATCCGAACCTACGTTTGGCTAGTCGGATCCATACCGAAGATTACGTTGGATGGTGTCTTCGAAGAATCTGACCATTGGATCATGAAGTTTCCGACCAATACTTGGTTGGAGATATGAAGTTTGGAGTCCTTCAAGATTCTCTATTATTCGTTCCAGCCAAAGGATGAAGATACATGCACAAGCTGAGCTGGATGGAAGAACGGTGAATCTTGGAGAACTCCGGGGGCTACTATTGTGGATATACTTCATAGGTATACCATCGACATGGTCCGATTCCGGCAAGCCCGGGTGGCCCACAGATGGTGGTGATGGCATATGGCCCACCGGGCAGCCCAGTTGTTGTTGATCAAGATGGAAGATGTCCAGCCCAGGAACAAGGAGTCGGATCCCAACCGACCTATGAGGTAGCCGGATCCGAACCGCCCTACGAAGGTAGCCGGATCTGAACCGCCCTACGGAGGTACCCGGATCCTAACCGACCTACAGAGGTACCCGGATCCGAAGAGGTCTATGCCAGGAGTCAGATCCGTGGAGGCCCATAAGGAACCCGGATCCAGTACGACATATATGGAAGGCGGATCCTTGACGTACACGGCAAGACATTGTACCGTAGTTAGGCAACCTGTAATCCGGCTAGGACTCTCCATGTAAACCCTAGATCCGTGCGCCTATATAAGCCGGATCCCGGGAGCCCTGAGGGTCGAGATCTCGAGCTAGAAGCGAGACAACCACAACTCATTGTAACATCGCGAAAGCGCCCAGATAATTCCAGACAAGCAGCAGTAGGCCCTGTCATCGTGCAGGTGTTCCGAAGCTGGGTAAATCGCGTACCACCGTCCCGTGTGCACTCCGCCCTATGGCCCCTACTTCTTCTCCCCCTCGTGAGGATCCCTCCTCCGAGGTACCGTCGATTAGGCAACGACAGTACCGGTTCCGCGGAGCCCCAATTCCATGATTTCTCCTCCTCGAAGACGACGTAGCACGTCACCACCAACTTCTTGTTCATTGGATTATATGCGCGATACGCCTTCGAACCGGCTTCATAGCCGATCATGACCATTGGAGTACTTCGATCCGCCAACTTGCTAGTATGCCCGCCCACCGTCTTCACATGCGCCACGCACCCGAAAGTGCGAAGATGATCAACCGAGGGCTTGCGTCCATACCATGCTTCGTACGGAGTCATACCAACCACGCTCTTAGTTGGCGCCCTATTCAGCAAATAGACGGCCGTCGTGACCGCCTCGCCCCAAAACCTGCCTGGCACGCCTTTGCTTTTCATCATGCTACGTGCCATGGCCACCACGGTTTGGTTCCTTCTCTCCACAACACCGTTTTGCTGCGGTGAATATGGCGCGGTAAGGTACCGCTGGATCCCATGAGCTTCACAAAACGCCTTGAATTCATTGGATTTGAACTCCCCACCCCGATCGGTACGGAGGGCCTTCAACTTTGCCTCGGACTCCACCTCGGCCGCCATCTTCACAATCTCGAACGCTTGCAAAGCTTGATCCTTACTCTTCAGCAACACAACCCACATGTATCTACTGAAGTCGTCGACGATGAGCAAAAAGTACTTGTTCCCGGCGGGGGTCGCCGGCGTGATTGGTCCGCATAAGTCTCCATGCACCAACTCAAGAACCTTGCTTGCTCGATATTGTCCCTCCCTTGGAAACGGGGCTCGCCTTTGCTTCCCAATGAGACAACCGTCGCACACCTCCTCAACATGATCAACACACGGTAAGCCACGTACCATCTCCTTCTGTCCAAGTTGTCGTAGAGCCTGGAAATTAAGATGCCCGTAGCGCGCGTGCCACCTCCACGCTGAGTCTTCCATGCTTGACATCAAGCATACCGGATCCACCCGATCCAGGTTGAGGATGTAGAGTCGATTCCTCGCCCTCTCCACCTTCATGATGAGTTGCCTTTGACGATCATATCCCCATAAGAACTCGTCCTCGATCACGATCTTGCATCCACGCTCCGCGAGCTGACCAAGACTGATGATGTTGCTCTTCAACTTGGGGATATAGTACACATCCGTGAGTACCTTGTGACCGCCGTTCTTCAACTCAAATAGGACAGTACCTCGCCCTGCTATCCAAACGGTCGATCCATCGCCGAATCGAACCGTTCCTCCCACCGAGAGGTCTAGCTCAGAAAACTGAGCCCTGTCGCTGGTCATGTGGTTGCTTGCGCCTGTGTCGAGGTACCAGACATGCCTCGATGTCCTCATCCTCGCCTTGTCATGAAGGAAAACCTTGTCTTCCTCGAGCGTGACGATCTCCCTAGCCGGCACATGCGGAGTTGATCCAACATTGTCCATCAGCTCGCATACTTCGAGCATCAACATCATTGGTCCATCATCTCCTTCCTTCGCCAAGAGAGCCTTCTTCTCCGAAGGGTTACGACACTCCGATTTGAAGTGACCGAGCTGGTTGCACTTATGGCAGCGAAGATTCTTTTTATCGAACTTCTTCTTAGGCTTCTTCGGCTTCTCATCCGACTTCTTCGCCGGGCGGGAGGCTTCTTGATAACCACCGCTGCTTGATGCTCCATTGCTCTTCTTCTCTCTTGCGGCCATTGCCCGCCACCGGGCGCGCGTAAGCATCACGTGCTCCTCCACTTTTGCTTCGCTGCCGTAGGTGATCTTCATCCTCTCATCATGCGCCTTGAACCGTCCGACCAAATCGTCCATCGTGAGAGTCTTGAGATCGACGCACTCGCTCGATCGCCGAAACAACGGGCAAGTAACGCGGCGGCGCCGCGCGTAGGAAACGCCTTACGATCGAGATCTCCTCGAGCTTCTCGTCCAGCGCGCGAATCCCATTGACCAATGTAGCGACCCTCGAAGCGAAGGCGTCCAGCTTCTCATCTACTCCCATCTCCAGGTTATTGTACTGCTTCGCAAGGTTTGTAGGGCCGCCTCGCGGACACGAGCATGACCAAGATTCAGCGTCTTGATCGTCTCCCACGCCTCCTTTGCGGATGTCTTCGAGATTAGGTGCTGCTTCACGTCCATCGGCATCACCGAGCGGATGGCCGTGAGTGCTCGTCGGTCCTTGCGGTACTTCGGCGCGCCCTTCATGAACTCGCCGCCGCCGGGATCGACAGCCTCCCAGACTTCGTTGGACTCGAGCGCCCACATCATCGTGGTCGCCCACACCGTGTAGTTGTCGCGGATGTACTGCGGATACTGCGTCGACACCGGCGCCGCGGCGCCGAAAGACTCGCCCACTTCCTTCGTCATGACCTCCCGTTACTAGGAGATCCTCCACGAGGCTCTGATACCAATTGTTGGCCCAGCCCCACTACGTCGTCTAGTACGGTCCGACGACGATCGACGATGAAGACTTCCCGGCGAGACGTGACCTGCACACGCACAGCAAACAAGCCAAGCTATATGCAAATAGCAGCAATCCATGTACGTACTCAACCAGCTAGCTCCTTGATGACTTGATCGATCTACCCAACGGCCAAAAAGCCATAGGGCTCAAGTGGGTGTACAAGATCAAGAAGGATGCCGAAGGGAATTTGGTGAAACACAAAGCAAGGCTAGTGGCCAAGGGCTACGTGCAAGAGCAAGGTGTGGATTTCGAAGAAGTGTTCGCTCCCGTTGCAAGGATGGAATCGGTGAGATTAATTATCGCTCTCGTGGCTCAAGAATCTTGGAAATTGCATCACTTGGATGTGAAATCCGCGTTTTTGAATGGAGAGTTGGAAGAAGAAGTCTATGTGCG
>NC_061509.1:675089-800860 GCF_022539505.1 Lolium rigidum | reverse complement strand
TGTACTGTGTGGGATGAGCACGAACAAAAGAATTTAACCTACGGCGTTATTTGTAACCATCAATGATTGGCACCTTGCTCTTGGTAACATTTCGAGAGCGGTCAAACAAGGGATACAATGCATGCCTGCTCTTTAGGTAGGTATGATAATTATTTGAAACAAGAATCCTTTTTTGGGGCATCGTCGATTTCTTCCAAAACAACATCCAGAAAGAGAGGAAAGCATTTCGGAGGTGGTAGTGTCGAACGAAGCCTGCCAGCCCTCTTGGGGAAGTTATATATGATATGGTCGAAGTTCCGTGATCTTTGGAAATGAATGCAGCGGACAATGCGTTCTAACGTGTAAATCTGGACACGTACCCATGTGGAAGAAGAGAGTCGATATTTTAGGAGCTACCATGGAAATTCTTGGGGTTCACTCTGCAATCGACGTGATGCCGCGTGACGAAAAATCTTTGCGTGAACACCTTTAAACTTCTTGGGCGTGTATGGGAAGACAAAAAGATACACCGGATGCACGGCGGGGGACCAACAAAGTATCCACGAAGGAAACAGCTTTGAATCCGGAGAAGTATCGAGGTCCTGCCGGCTACACTCTTTACCAAAGAGGAGAAGGAGATCCTTTTGGAGATGCAGGTAGCATCAAGGTCACGTCGGCTTCTCGTCGAATATAAAGGGAATAATAAACATGTCGAGAGAAAAAGTTTCAAAACCTAAAGTCTCATGGCTTGCCACGTGATTACAAACTGAGTACTTCCCGATTTCGTGAGGGGGCTTACGCCGGAAAAATGTTCGAGTACCCATTGTGAAGCTATGTGCGTTCCTCAATGCAATTTCTCGAGAAGGTGATCGATCCACTTACTCTAAAATTACGAAGGATGTGGTCAATGTCTATTCGGCTTCGAGTTGAGGGTATTTCACCATCCTTCTTCAATATTATGACACATCTCCTAGTTCACACAGTGAAAGAATTCGCGTTCTCGGTCTTATATTTCTACACAACATGTTCCCCTTTGAGAGATTCATGGGAGTCTTAAAGAAATCGTTCATAACGTAATAGGCCGGAAAGAAGCACCTCCAGGGCTACGGAACGGAGGAGGTCATTGAGTTTTGTGTTGACTTTATTCGACCTTAAGCCGATCGGTGTTCACGAATCGCGCTATGAGAGACTGCGTGGAAAAGGCACGCTAGGAAAGAAATCAACAACGTGTATGGGCGGACATTCTTTCACTCAGCTTTTCTGATTCTACATAATTCCATCTTGGTGGCTCAGGTACAAGAGAACACAAGGATATCTTACGCTCTAAATACACAAGACAACGTGAAGATTGGATTGATGGAGAACACTGAAAGACTTTAATGGTGCTGGTTTAAACACGTCTCATGAATGTCACCGATGACGAGCAATTTGTACTTGTTGGCCAAGCAACCATCTTCTACTATATCGACTTTCAAGTGCAGATTGGCCAGACATTTTACACTTTCGCCCAAGACAAAAAGAGCACCAGCTAAAACGGTGGTGTCCGCTTTGATGCAGAAGATGGCAATGGGAACAAGGTCACATATTAGGTACATAGAGGAGATATGGGAACATTATCTGGACCTAATTTCAAGATGCTATTGCGTGCAAATGGTTCAACACGAAAGACGGGGAATGCAGGTAGACCCACGATGCGGAATGACTACGGTGGATTTCAAGAATCTAGGGTTCGACACCGAACCATTCGTCCTAACTTGATGAAGTAGCTCCAGAGACTTTTTATGTGAAGGACATGTCTAGCAAACCGAAAAAAAGAAAAGAAAGGCAAGGACACATCTACGATAGACGAGAAAGCGGCACACTGGTTCTTTCGGGGAAAAAGAAACATCGTGGAGTAGAGGGACAAACGGACATGTCAGAGGTTATAATAAGTTTGATATTCCACCTTCAAGGTAAAAATTGACCCAAACGTATCATCTTAAACAATGAAGATTGTCCATGGTTGCGTCGCGATCGAAGAAAGGGAAACGAGACGAAGAAAACTCGAAGCTTGATAGGGATCATAACTTGTGTATCTCAATATGGAAATCACTTTTGTGTAATGATCTTGCTGTATGTAAGATACCAACAATGGAGATGGTTGGCTTGTTTTACTAGTTAAGAAGTAGGTTCCACGGGCTTAGGGAAAAAAAATTCCCGAACGGAACTTCCGAATATGCCATATATAGGGCATGCGCAGGGCATATTCGAAGTTCCGCCCTGCTTCCCAACCCTTTCCCCAACATTGTTAAGAGGAGATGGAGTCTTTCACGGGCTTGGAAATTTTTCAAGGCGGAACTGGGTCTGTAGGCGTGTGCACCAAGGGCATCTTCGAGAAGTTCCGCCACGGGAGGCTTCCCAACCCTTTCCCCAACATTGTTAGAGGAGATGGAGTCTTTCCACGTGCTGCCAGGGAAATTTTTTTCCGACGCGGGACTTCCAGAAAGTGCCATAGGCGCGTGCACCAAGGGCATCTTCGTGAAGTTCCGCCAGCGGGATTTTCCCAGCCCTTCCCTCCATCCATGGTGATGAAACTCTCCATGCGGCCATGTTGGCTTGTTGAGTTTGCTTGCCATGGCGTATCGATGCTCCTTTTATAGGCACGGCGCCGCTTCTACATTCGTCTTCTTCCACTCCGAACGGGGCGTGGTGCGCTACATGCTTTATCTCATCGAGCCGGGGCGATCCGTATCCTGCCAAGCTGACTTTAGTACACCGGTTACCCACCGGCCGGTACTAAGGGACCCTTACACAGCGTCCTTATCCACCGACGGTTTAGTTGCATGACGGAAAAAACCACTTTTTAGTATCGGTTGCACCCACCGGCCGGTACTAAAGGTTTTCCGCCTATTTTCTTCTGCGCTTTCCACGGTTCCCGCCCTGTCTTCCTTATTTTTCTTCCTCTGTATGCAAACTGGCCTCCGGCCCATGTCACATCTGGGCCTGTATGTAAGCCGATTTCTCTGTCGGCTTCCATCGTGTCTCTACTTCCCCCCGGGAGCGGAGGCGCCTGGCCTCCGGGCTACCCCTGCCCGTGGGGCTGCCGCGTCCCGACCGGCCCACAAGTTTTAACTTTAAGCGTCGAATGCCGGTCCCTCCGGTCCCTCTAGGTGTGGCGCGCAGATGGCCATCACGAACCACTACTACTTCGAGCTCACGCTAGAGCGGCGGAGGAATCCCGGTGGCATCCGGAGCTACGGCCCGACTTGGGAAAGCTTCCTCATCAATCGTGAGAGGCGCTGAGAACACGAGGAGGGCGGCCCGCCTCCTTCGAACTTCAACGAGGCCGGTGGTATAGTGGCACGGCGGACTCTCGAGGCGTCGCGGCTACCGTGGCCCACCGCTGCGTACCTGGTCCCGGCCCACGCGTGCTCACCGCTGGCGTTCGGTACCGCGACCCCCGGCCACCAACGGCATTGATGACGGCGACTACGACGACTACGGTGGCGACTACTACGGGGGCTAGGCACGGTAACGGGCGAGACTGACTCCAACGGTAGAATGCGGCCATGTATCTTTAATTTCAGTTAAGCTACATGTACTTTTAATTCGAGTTCAATCGTAATAAAAATTTATTCCCGCCCTTTCTTTCCCGCCTTTTTTCACCCGGGGTAAAAAAGAAATGAAAAAACAAAGGAAAAATAGAAATAGAAAAAGAAATAGAAAATGAAATAGAAAGAAATGAAGAAATAGAAAATAAAATAGAAAAGAAAGAAAAGCAGAAAGAAAGAAAAGAAAGAAAAAGAAAAAGGAACGATGAAATAAAATAAAATAAATAAAAATGAAAAATGAACATAAAGGAAAAAAGAAAAAGAAAAGGAAAAGAAACAGTAAATAAGAAATAGAAATAGAAATAGAAAATAAGAAATAGAAAAGAAAAAAAAGAAAAAAAAGAAACAGTAAATAAGAAATAGAAAAAGAAATAGAAAAATGAACATAAAGGAAAAGGAAAAAGAAAAGAAAAAGAAACAGTAAATAAGAAATAGAAAATAAGAAAAGTAACGAAGCAAGAAAGAAAAAGAAACGAGAGAAAGGAAAACGGCAAAGAAAAGAAAACAGCAAAAGAAAAAGAAAAAAAAAATACATTTGGTACCGGTTGGTATCACATAGCCGTAGAAGAACACCGTCTTGGTTAGGTGGGCGCAACACGGTACCACACTTAGCGCGCGGGGACGAAATCCCCAAATCGACATCAAACGCCGCCCGACACGCACGGAGAGAAGGCGGCGCCGGCCGTCGCGGCCACGCGCCGTCCCAGCGACCACGCGTCGCCATTCGCCGCGCTCCGCGGTGAGTCGCCGCTCCTCCCCTTCTTTCCCTCCCCCGCTCGCACGCCTTGCCGCGGAGTCCGTGTCCGGCGCCGGCACCGCCGATGCGCGTCGCCTGTGACCACGCTCACGCCCCGCCGATGCGCGAACGCCCACGCCCCCGCCGCGGATCTTCGCCGCGGACGCCTGCCGCGGACGCCCACGCCGGCGACGCCAAGCCACGGTGCTGCGGCGTGGGCCTACCCTTAGGGTGTTCGACGGTAAACCGGGTACTATCTTCGGCAGGCCCATTGGGGATGCCTATGTCACATGGCGTCCATGGGGCGAGGCGGGTCAGATGGCGCCGCCGGGAGCAACTTGGCGACGCTCCTCGCCGTGACCGGCATGCCTGGATGCAACCCTGCCCCCTCACGCATTGGCTTAAACCAAAACCCTTTTTTATTTCTTTTTGTTGTTTCTAAAAATTTGAAATCTGGATACTTTTCAAAGTATTTAAAACTACACTTTGCACAAACTTTATATCTTATTGCATCGAGAAAAACATGAGGATTTCAAATATCGTCATGCCATGCATCATTGACATCATCTCTCGGTTCGGCCAAATTAAAATTGCAACAAGAACTAAATGCTATGTGAGGGTGTTCCACTATTTCTTGCTATATTCGAACACCCCACTTAATTTTGCTATGTATGAAACCCTTGCACACTCTTCTAATCTGTTATATGATCATTACATGATGAATGAAATACAATTGCTTTCTTAATTTTGTAGTGACATTGAGGTATGGAGGACGGCACCTTCGTCCGAGATGAGGAGGGGGAAGAAGCGGTGCAGAAATTGATCTATGAGAGTGCCCGTGGTCCGGAACCCGATGGAGATGACAACGAGTTCCAAGACTTTCCGAATGATTTCGGCGAGGGACTTGAGTCCGAACAAGTTAGAAAAGACAATGAAGTGTCCATCACAAACTCCGGCGAGGTGTATATCTATGTATCAATTAGTCTATATGTTCATCCCTAGATGCATTCATTTATTTGTATTGCACTTATTAACGAATAATTTTTTCTTTTAGCCTTTGGATCATCGAGCAAGTCTGTTAGATCAAAACGAGGCCCGACGCGGGTGCTAAAGGGCGAGGGCAGGTTAGCCCTCACGGCATTCAAGGCTAATGGTGAACCAGAGCATCCCAAAGAGTTTTGCCGCAAATTTACAAGTCAAGCCGGAGTTCTTGTTAGGGATCATGTACCGATCAGCATTCAAGAGTGGCATAAGCCAAAGAACGCGGAGAGTGGTGCTAGTTATGTCAACGAGAAGATGAAAACATTTCTTTGGGACACGCTACTGACAAAGTTCAGCCTACCGGAAGACATGACGGAAGGCCAGAAGAAAAAAGTCAAGGAATGGACATTGAAGAAGATGGCCATACAATTCCAGACCTAGAAGAAAAATCTATGGGACAAATATAAGAATGAATATCCAGTATTCGATGATAATCTAGTGAAGATAAAAGCTCACTGGCCCGCATTTAAGGAGTATAAGCAATCGTCTACTTTTGTGTCCCGATCGAAGAAAAATACCGAAAATGCTTCAAAGAAGAAACTTCCGCATCATTTGGGGTCGGTGGCTACAAGAGTGCCATTCCGAAGTGGACAGCGTTTGAGAATAAACCGATGAATGATGGAATCACTCCACGGACATGGGACTGGCCCGAACGGTCCAAGTTCTGGTTGTTCGCTCATGGGGCAGGGTTGGACCCAAAGACAGGGCTGATCGTTGCGAAGGGAAAATGGAAGGAAAAAAATTGAGTCAATTGTACCGAAGCTTGTAGATGCAATTAATAAGGTCAGAAAGGGAGAGTACATTCCCGATCGAGAGAATGACGAGCTGACACTCGCTCTGGGGAACCCCGAACACGTTGGACGGGTACGAGCTCGCCCGAGTCTCACCATGAAGGAAGCGTGGCCGGACAGCGCCGACACTTATAGAAGCCGTTCGCGAAAGAAGAAGAAGGACGCCGACATTGTAAAGGAATTGTTAACTAGGGTGGAGGCTCTTGAGAGAAATCGAGAGGGCACCCGATCGGCCGCCGTTTCTACGGGATCCACATGGCGATGCTGCCCCATCTCGGCGAAGAAGCGGTGTCGGTTCCTCGCATCTTGACGGGTGTGGAGGAAGCTACCCCGTGGATTATGTCACGGAGAAGACAGATTGCGAGCTACATATGTTATTCAGGACCGCGTCCGTTAAGGTGGCGGTCGGCTATGTGTACCCAAGTGAAGATGGAGCAATGCACCATCATATGCCCATTCCACCTGGCTATGTTCGTGTCGGGGTGGATGAAGTTGTTCCGGGTTTTGAAACAGTGGAGCTTGATATTCCTAGAGGTGAAGATGAGAGGACACTGGCCGATGTCAAGCACGGTTTCGCCCTATGGCCGAAGAAGTACGGCGTCCTTTTGCAAAGGCCACCGACTCCTACACATGAGCAGCAAATGCCATCGACTCCTCCTGGTGGCAGTCCTGGTGGCAGTCCTCGTGAGCAGCAAAGTCCACACCTACTTGAGAGGGACCCCAGTGTGAGTCCACCACCTCGAGATCCTCCGCGTAAGACCGCGTCCGTTAAGCGGAACGGTACGCCGCCTAGGAAGAAAGCTAGAAAGGAGAAAGCACCGCCGCCCATTGAGAAGTTACCTTGGGAAAAAACTCCCGAGGAAAACCAGGAAGCCGTTCAGGCCGAGGTGAAATTTTTTTTTGCACCGAAAGTGCCAGAGATACCTTTCGAGAAGACACTAGATCCGGTGAAAGTTGTGCGTACCGTTGAGAATCTATATGACCCTGTACCATCGCCGCCATCCGACTATAGGCGTTCTATTGAAAGGTCGTATGACAAGATGATCGAGGCGACAAAACCCGTTCAATCGGGTATCAGGGAGATAAAAGGGATACACCAAGTCTACCAGCTCGGACAACAACCCGTTCAATCGGTTGCCCCTCTCAAGGTGTTTGACGGGAAGCCCGTTGAAAGTTCTCGACAAGACACAACCGATTACGCCTTCGCTGAACGAGCATATCAATTTGTTCAAGGGAAAGATTTGGTCCGAGAATCTCGGAAGCTACCAACATGTATGCGTAACTTGCATTCGTGGTACCTTAATGCCTCAAAGGAAGGGATCGAGACTATCATGGTGCGAGTTAGTGAAGAGCACTACTTCCGAGAATACTGTGTGAACGTTGACTTCAACGAGCTTTTCCGATTATACAATCTCCGGGCTCTCGACAAATCTATCATCGGTTCCTATTGTCCGTAAGTGATTTATTTAATTTGAGAAGTCTTTAGCTCAGCTCGTTCATTGTCCGCAGATTATAATCTTTTGTGCGCTATATTATGCGGATCGAAGATGCTCGAATGCAAAAGGGACGAAATCACGGACATTGGGTTCATTGACCCGCACACAATGCATGTTAAAACCATAGAAGATCCCGTCTATAACAAGGATACACCGGAGATTTTGCTAAGGTTTTTGAAGCGACAACATGACAAAAGGCTAATAATTTGGCCTTACAACTTCGAGTGAGTCTTACTATCTTATAACACATTATATTTTGCTCACCGTATGTCAAAATTTTAACTAATGACTTATATATATGACACTACATATTTAAACGTGCGTAGGTTTCACTTTATTCTTCTCGTCATCAATATGCAAATTGGAGAAGTTGAAGTCTTTGACTCACTAAGCAAAAAATCGGAACTATACTTGTCTTGTTATTTAATGCTCAAAAGGTAATTTTAATTCTTATCGGTTTGTTTCGTTAATTTCCTGCTATGAACTAATTGATAACTCTTTTATGCATTTTCTTTTGTCGGGCAGCGTGTGGGAAACTTTCATCAAGGAAGATAAGTCCCATGAATGGCCACCGAAGCTACGATGGAAGGCGAAAGTAAGTAGTACTACCTAGGTCCACACACCTTTAATTATCATACTTGACTATTGTTTGATTGAATTATATTCTTGTAAAGAAATGCCCGCAACAACCACAAGGGACTGATCTCTGTGGATTCTACGTTTGCGAGTACATCCACAGAATTGTCAGCGAGAGAATGAATAATGAAAGAAATAAAGAGGTACGAAAACAGTATTCACAAATTTGTTTTCTTATCATAAGTTGTGGTGAGTTTCAGTAATAGTTGTTTCATTGTGGTTTGAATATATATATTCACACACACACACATAGCTCATGTATTCATTTGTATCTTATTCTTTTATAGTTGTCAAGAAAGCGGAACAAGCTCTCAATCGATGACCGCTTCATAGCAATAGGCGAGGAATTGGCGGGATTCTTCCTTCGGGACGTCATACCACCATTCGCGAGTTCCACTATGAATGAAGATGTACATGTTACATATATAGTTGAATCGAAGAGTACCACTATGCTACATGTAATAGACATATATAGAGTACGCCTCGGAGAGTACCACTATGCATGAAGATCGATCTTCATGCATAGTGCTTCTTAATTTGCGATCTTATGCAATTACATGTGTGTTATATTGTATGCACCAACTTGCTATGCATCATCTTGATCTTCATGTACTACCTAAACCCAAAGGCGTTTCGGTGCATCGACGCGATATGAAACAAACCGCGATATCCCTAAACCCCTCCAAAACCCTAAAACTTCAATTCTCTGCCGCGGCAGAGATTCGGGCAAATTCCCTGCCGCGGGTGGGAACCTTTGGTACCGGTTCGTATTACCAACCGGTACCAAAGCTCCTTTGCCCTGAGCTCTCCTGGTGGCCCACGTTGAGGACCCTTTTATATCGGTTCGTAAGCAACCGGTACGAAAGGGGGGGGGGGGGCTTTAGTGCCGGATAATTTATACCGGTTGAACAACCGGTACGAATGCCCCTCTGGAACCGGTATAGATGAGCGTTTTTCTACCAGTGCCAACTACATTTAATCTCTAGTCAAAGTACTTACTCGTGGTCAAACTTCCCGATTGGCTAGTATTTGAGTTATTTGATTAGCTTAGTCTCTAACTACACTTAATATCTAGTAAAAATACTTACTTGTGGTCAACAACTTCCCGATCGGTCACCTATCCTCAAACTACTCCTGTCCAAGCACGCACTCAAACTACTCTAGCCTAATCACTAATCACGGTTAACTTTTGAGTTTCTTCATACAATCTTCCAATTACACCAGCACACCTTATTGATATTAGTATTATATCAATCATATTAACCTTTCTGCTCCCGATTTCACACTTTTTTATTGGTTGAATTCCAAATAATTATTTGAAACAACAAAAATATGTAGTAATAATAATATTGAATAATTAAATAACAATAAAATTAATATTTTTTTGGAAATTTATAATTTGAAATTTTACATATTTCCCTTTGGCAGTTTGAGAATCTAAAAGAATCCCAACCCGGTGAAATCGGACGTACCTTTTTGTGTTGATAGATTTTCATATATTAAACTATTTTCCTACTTCGATGCAAAAGGTTTAGCCATTTTACCGAAAAATATAGTTTTTTTAATAAATCGAAATTCATGTTTGCTATATTTTATAATAACTAGATCACCTAACCTACTTAAATCTAAAAGGAATTTTAATTTTGAACTTTCTATCATTTTTTTTGTATTTTATAAACTAAAAAGGCGATCTGGGGGTGTGTGGAGAGCCAAAAAAAACCTAGAAAGTCTATAGTCCGGATTGGTGTCTCTAACCAGGACTAAAGAAGTACCTTTTGTCCCGCCGTAATCTCTTTAGTCTTAGTTGGTGTCTCCAACCGGGACTTTTACTGGCTGTGCCCCATGTGGCATCCTAGCCGTTGAAACCAGGACTAATGGTCACATTAGTTCCGATTTTAAACACGTTCGAGACTAATGCTCCAGACAACTCCTAACGGAAGGCCTTTTCTACTAGTAGTGGACACCTTCTACACTCTAGATTATTTTATTTCCTTATATCTAATCATGCCCTAGAAACCACACTCAAGATATCATTTAGAATGCGGCGTTAGGGATCATTACTAACGTTATATCAGATTATACCACTTTAAAAAATATACTTCATACAAGTGCAAAACAAAAAGCTGACTCGTGTGGGTTTTCCCTATTTTGTTTTACTCCACTTTAGAATGATTTACTTAAAATCTTCAAGTGGCCATGCATCCCATTAAGTTAAAAAAAGCACAGCCATTGCTATAAATTATAATTTACGTTTATCGCATCATAATGTGCTTATAAATTATAGAAGTTTGGCATGTATAATAAATAGTACAATGAATATTTAATGACATTATTGTATAGTTAGTTACAATTGTTTATTCGAATTAATGAATAAGTATAATTTTTAGTATAAAATATAATGTTCCATCCGACAAGTATTAGGACTTTGGAGTCTAAGAAGAGTAAGAAACCTTAAAATATACTCCCTCCATCTCAAAGGTTAGGGCGTATATTTTCCGGTGCTTGGATTAAGGAGCAGTTCGGTACATGAGTTGTGGACGTTTTTGCCCCTGCGCTTTCTCCCTCGTAGCAGTAATTGCCCACTATCTCCACCCTGCGCCCCTGCCTAATCCCCTCCCAATTCCTAGAACCATGTCGGCCTTCCAAAATTGGTGATGGCCTTCCAAAATTGAACCATCAATCTACCCAGACTAGGGGAATGGCCGAATCAAGTGTGTTGTTGCCGCCGAGGAAGGTTGAGGCATTTGTTGTGGGGGAGCAGCCGACGCCACGGGGCGGGACGACGACGGGGAGGGGGCAGCAGGGGAAGGGACGACGATGGGGAGGGCGCACGGGCACGTCGTCCCTGAGCGTGGCTGCCAGAAGCTTCGCCCACAGCGGGAGCGTCGCAAGCCAGGAGCGCCAGCAGGATTTCCGCCTCACACGAGAGCTCCGCGAGCCGGGAGGATTTCCGTCAGCCGCATGCTCTGAGGCTCACGACCTCGAAGCGGGAGGTGGCGGCTCCTTGCCATAGCAGCCAACGCCGCCTTGTAGTGGTCTTTCGTCAGGACGGAGCTCGCCGGGCGGCCGGTCGGAGGGGGAGGGAGGCCAGAGCTCGCCGGGCGACGGGCCTGAGGGAGACGGGCGACATAGCCTTGCGGTGGTGCTTCGTCGGGAGACATAGCCTTGCGGTGGTGCTTCGTCGGGCTGGAGCTCGCCGGGCGACGGGCCTGATGGAGAGCAAGGCCAGAGGTGGCTCGTGAATTTCTTCGACGGGATCTAAGAGAGGATGCGAAGAGGAAGAGTAACGAGGGGAAATCGGGAGAGAGGGTAATTTTGGAAGATTGGCCTCGAAATGCACCACGTGCCTTAAGCTATGAGGAAAAATTTGAATTTTTTTTACGCCTTATGCTGTGAGACGGAGGGAGTAGTATACCATGCCAGGAATAGGATTTATGTCATCACCTGATGCATATTTGGCTTATAGCAGTTATATGAAACAAATATTTGTGGGATAAACACAAAGATGATCCATGCGCGACTCATCTATGTATTCTTTAGGCACAAATCTTTCATCTTCTTTGTCTTCATTGACTTATAGGTGTTGATGTTTGTTTTATCTCTTTGTCTTCGTTATATTGTTTGTCTCCATTTACTATATATTCATGAGAAGTCCAATTTACCCCCTAAATTCGTCTCAAAGTTTAGATTACAATCCTTAACTTTACTTTGGTTCAATCTTCACCCCCGAATTCTATAAACCGTTCGGAATTGGACCTTCTACACTTTTTTGACATGTTTTGAACCAGTTTTTCTCGCCAATTAGCGGGTTTTCTTCCTATATATTGTGCCAACTCATCAACATACAACATACATGGTACACGAAAAACCAGCTTAATACAATGCAAGGGGTGATTCTGAACCGTTTTTAGAATTCAGGGTTAAAAGTTGAACTAAAATAAAGTTGAGGGTTGTAAGCTAAATTTTGAGACAAGTTTAGGGGGGTAAATCAAACTTCTCTCTATTCATCTAGGTAAACACTTTTATTGTACTACTGCACCTGCAAAATAAAGGATTTCACATATGCACACATGAAGGAAATAAGATGCAATTTTGAGATGCCATGTGGTTGCTAATATATATTTTATCGTTGGTTTAGTCACCTCGAAGTCGTAACACAAACGGAGAACCACCGGCGCGCTCCGGGAGGATATCCACGTCACCGATGATCCATTAGGCGCGAAGCGAAGCGCTCGGTGGAGGAGGATACACACGGGGCCCTGGTGCTAGTATGGAGGAGGAGCGTCGGCCGTTTGTGTGGAGGAGGACGCGTGCCAGCCGTCGATGCTGGTGTGGAGGAGGAGGCGCGCCGGCGGAGAGCCTGGCATGAGGCGGAGGCAATCCACGAGCGGCCGCCGGTTCCTGGAGAGGGAGGCGCGCTGGTGGTTCCTTATCTCTTTATCGATTTTTTAGTTTACCCTTTTAGTTTTTGATTATTCGAAAATAGTTTGTGTAGAGGTTGGTGGCTGACATATGGGGTCAAATGTGAGCCACATCAGCAAAATATGACGCTCTACCGACGAGAGTGACCGCCATTTTCAGTTACCGTATATTATGTATTCTTATGTAGGGTGATGAAAGCGGGTAAAGGAGCCAAGTTTAGGTAGTACCATGATGTATTTTGTTCCCAAACAAAATCTGGACCTTTGCGCAAAGCGGGAGATCCCCGGTCGGCCCTACGAGCAGATTAATCAGGGCCCTTTTGTTGTGGCTTTTTTTGGCTTTTTGGCTTTGGCAAAAGCCAAAAAAAGGCATCTAAATAGGTGCTTTTTTTGTCTTTTGGGTTTTGGAAGCCAAAAGAATAGAATCTTTGTTTTTAGCTTCCAAAATCCAAAAGCCAAAAAAAGCACCTATTTTGCCAAAGCTAAAAAGCAAAAAAAAAAGCCACAACAAAAGGGCCCTCACTAGAGCGAGGAGAATACTAGTACGGAAATAGAAAGGACTTTAGGGGTGCATGTGCGAACGGGGGACCTTTCTTTCAATCAGAGCCCCTGTGACGCTGTCTGCCCATCCGCCCTCGCTCGCGTAATCGCCCCGCCGCCCGCCCGGCCGGCCTTTAAAGCATCTTCAAGTCTAAATCGGTCTTTAAAAAGTGTTGGATTAAGTTTTTTGAGGATACGTTTTTTTCGTATCGCGTTTAGGGAACATCGCGTTCCAACTGCGTTCTCCAAACACACTCCGAAATAAACAAAAGTGTACGAAAATAAATATTTTTACTTAAATTTGATTATATATTACACGTTTGAATGAAAACACCTAGATTTTATCTAACCCTAGCCTACTGGCTGCCCGACGGTGCGTTTGACGATCCCGCCCCATCGTCGCCTCCCCTCCACCGCAACTCCTGCGCCGCCGCCGCCTCTCCCTACGTAGGATGGCGAGAAGACACCGGTGCTCCATTAGCGCGTTGTCGCCTTCCCTCCCCTCCTGCGCCCCTTGAAGGGAGAGTTCGACGGCGCGGCGAATCTGCGTGTTTTCGCGGGCACGGGCTTCGTCCTGGAGCATTTTCTCCGACTCGAAGGACTCGACGAGCGCTCGTTGCTGATCCGCCGCCTCGTCCGGGTGCGGCCCGTCGTCGCCGAACTACTCGAAGTCATCGTCCTCCTCCTCCATTTACGCCGCCAATGCATCCACCCGCGCCCCCCAGGCGCCTCCGCTGCCGCCGGCTCCTCCCGCAGCTGCTGCTCCACCGCCACCCGCCGCCGCTGCCCGATCGCCTCCCGCCGCTCACGGTACTGGAGATGCCACTTCATGCGCAGGCGCTCCCGCTCTACACGCCACCAGTCGCCCATCTCCTCCGCCCGGCGCCGCCGCGCCTCTTCCGCCGTGGCGGCGTCGAACACCGCTATGGTGTCCGCCAGCGCCGCCTCTTCCCACGCCTCGTTCAGCGCAGCTTCCGGGTCGATGTCGAACTGCGGTACTTGGGGTGGTGGAGGTGGGGGTTGAAAGGACGAGATGTCGCCTAGAGGGGGGTGAATAGGCATTTTAAAAACTCTTACGGATTTGGCTTGTAAAAATGCGGAATTAAACTAACGTTTATTTTACAAGCACAAACCCTAAATATGCTAGGCTCAACTAAGTGCAACAACAACTAGAGCTAAGCAAGATAGGTACAATATATATATGAACAACAAGTGATAGCAAGATATAATAAATACTTCAAGCTCGATGGCTATCACAAGGTAAAGTAAACTCGGGTATAGAAATAACCGAGGCACACGAAGACGAAGATGTATTGTCGTGTTCCCTTCCTTTGCAAGAAGGTACGTCACGTTTGGAAAGGTGGAGATGTCACGAAGGATTTCCCAATGCCACGAAGGCTCACCTTCTTCTCTGAGCCTATACCACGAAGGAATAACCATTTTCTTATGGCTAGCTTTTCCTCCACTCCGGAGATGGCAAGCTCCACAACCACTTCACACGCTCCACGAAAGAGAAGCCCGGGCCTCTTCACAATCTTCCATGAAGAGGTCACTAGGACAACAACCAAGCCAACTACGAGGTCACCCTCCAAGATTAACAAGCTCACGGTCTCTCACTCGAACTAATCGTGGTGGAGAGCTCAACACTATGTAATAATGCAAAGCAAGAATCCCACTAAAGCAACAAATGATAGGATGAGATTAGAGAGGAATAACAATGGAGGAAATCAACAAATGACTCAAAGATCTAGATCCAAAGGGTTCCCCTCACTTAGAGGAGAAATTGATTGGTGGGGATTGTAGATCTAGATCTACTCTCTTAGATCCCTCAAGAATGAGCAAGAATCGTGGGAATCAAGAGATAGGGCAAGTTCTTCAAAGGCAACAATGGAGGAGAGAGAGTGGAAGAACTTGCTCAGCCCAAGGAGGAAGAAAGCCTATTTATAGTCTAGGATAAAATAGATCCGTTGGGGAGAAAAACGGGCAGAAAAACGACCCAACCGGCATACAGCTCGGCAGGGACGGACCAGGTGCCGCGCCACCCGACAGCCCACTCGGCAGGCCAGGCCAGGGGCCGGGCCAACCGATAGCAGCACCCAGCAGGCAGGGCTGACCAGGAGGCTGGGCCGGTCGGCAACACACCCGGTGGGCCGAGGCAGATGCCGGCCCGCCCGGCAGCAGCACTCGGCAGGCCGAGCCAGAGGCCAGATTTCGGGACCCCTGAAAACCTTTTCTTTTTTTAAACAGAAAATGCTCCCGAATTTCGATTGAGATGAAACCAATTTTGTTGGAAAGATAACGACGAATAGAACCCAAAAAAAAACTGGAAATATTAAGACTCCTCACATAATATTTTTAGATGATTTTAGAGGGAGTCTCCCATCGTCAAGAAACGGTAAAGACATCCAAACTCGAAAACGCAATAGAAGATGCATGCGGATTTCGTTTTCGATGAACTTGGGCTTGTTGAAAATCTAGCAACAAGCTCAAGAACCTCACACAAAAAAACATCAAGAAGTAACAAGATTTATGGAAAGCAAATCATGCAAAGGGTTGAGCTCCCTAAGATGATGTGATCAAGTTACCCAACCGAGAGCTACTCTTGATAGTGTGGCTATCTATCCTATAACCCGATCTCCCAGTAACCACCTTGAGACCGATAAAATGAAAACCTAGCAAGGCCATACCTTTGCCTTGCGCAACCCTCTTGATCTTGATGACACAAGTTCCATCAAGCCGGAGTGCATCATTTGATCATTGTTGTTTCGTGAAGACTCATGATTTACTTCCCCATATGCCACTATGGGATAGCTTCATTAAGCACATCTTCACATGTCCATTATCACCAAATGGACGCCAAGCTTAAAGCATGTGATCTTCTTGAGGTGTCCATCTTGAACTTGCCCAACTCAACCTTGATGACGATCACCACTTGATGTCATCCTCTCATGGGCTATATGAGATCTCACTTTTGATGCATGCTCATGAAAAGATACCTAACCCACATAGACAACAGAAGGGCACATATATGATAGGTTAGTTCATGAAGCATAATTGACAAGGCTCACCATACCACATGACTTCACGTGGCACATTCTTCATGCTTCATGTGTTGACCAAATTTGAATCTATTTTTGACTCTTTGTATTGGTCAACCTTGTATCTTCTCATGCTCTATCATACTATCTTGAGGTGTATAAAGAGCTCTTCATTTGTTTGCATGCTCTATATTGTAGTCAACCATAGCTCAACTCATGATACTATCATGACACTGACTTAGAGCCATATCTTGAATTCTTCACTTGTAATCAAGCACTCAAGATCATAATCATTCATTGCTTAACACATAAGCTAGAGCATTGCTAATATTGAGTTCCACATAAGAACTCCATCTTCATTTCTTCTTCTTGATCATATCACATATATGTCTTCAAATCGATGATCTTGATACCAATACTCAAGGTATATCTTTTATCTTCATGGCATCCATACTTGAATCAAACACATGGACTACAAGTATTACCTATGGAATATTACTTCATATAAACTCAATAAAAATATTAGTCCATAGGGGTTATCATTAATTACTAAAACCACACATAGGGACAATGTACCCTTACAGTGGTGGAAACGGTGGTGGAGGAAACTGGCCGGCGCCGGGGTGGTTCATCATTGTGCAGTGGTGTTTATGCGACGAGAGTTGTGCTTACGGCGGAGAAAGGGGCACCGGCGGCTATGGTGGCTAGCATAAGCGGACCCAGAAATTTTTTGAAGCCTGGGCAAATAGGCTTAGTGTGCTAATTTTGTATCAAATACATGTAAAATAGGGACGAAAATAAGCCTGTCGGTCGGTCGGAAGCCTGGGCGGCCGCCCGGGCTGGAGGGATGCTAGATCCACCTATGGTGGCTAGCATTGAGCGGGGGAGACCTTTTATAGACGACAACGTTGCCAGAAGAGGCGGGAAGATACTAGAAGCGACGGGAAGAAATCGCGGGAACGCGCGGTGGCGTGCGCATGCCGACGACGCGTGGAGGCTGCGCAACGCCGACGAGATGTCTCGCCTGCCCCTCCGTCGCCATTAAGGCAAAGCTGCGACGCTTCGTTCGTGAGTCGCTGACTCATCGGGACCGCGTATCCTCACCTCGCATTTCGTTGTGTTCGGCGTGCCCGAAGGGTCCCCTGTGTAGCGGTGACGAACTCGGGGTACCGGATATCGTATTGGGCCGCGGCCGGACGAAAATAATCTTTGAGACACGCGACTGAAATGATTTTTTATCTAACATGCCTCCAAAAAAATTTAGGATCCGTTTTGGGGGACACGGGCTGAAGATGCTATTAATTCGAACGGCATCGTGGGTCACGGGCGGGCCGGCCTGCGCCGTCGGATGGGGGCGGATAGACAGTGTAGCGGGCGGACGTACGCACGCAGCGCGGTGAATGCGGCTGGTGCGAGTGAATGTGACGGTGACGGCCGCGCACGGGCTCGCCGGCCGGCGGGACTGCCGGAGGACCACCGCACCGCACCGCCCCGCGCGCGGCGTCGCTCGCTCCGTGCGGCCGCGTCGCTGTCTCGCCGCGGGGGACCGCGCCGCAGCTGCAACTGACGAGCCAAGTCACGTACTACTACGTGATCGTGTTTGCTCCGGCCGTGGAAAAAAAAGGAGTACTCGCTAGGTTTGCCCACTTGCTGCTAGTACGTGCGTGCCGTAGACAGGCATCGTGAAATTATTCGTTCACTTTGTGTGGGCACTTCTACGTACCACGTCCGCCCCCTAGCGCGGTACAACTGTCTGTCGTGCAGCTTACAACTTGCGACCTACGCTGAAACCGGGAGAATACCACTTGCAGCCTGTTTACGACTGTCATGTCAGCATGGATCACGAGGTAAATCAAACGGCTAATATTTAAAACGGCTTAAAAACAGATATATTCACATCAAGACACAGTCGTACCGCTTATTTTGAAACGGAAGGAATACGTATATTGGCCTCTCGAGATTGTTCCTTTTTTAAAAAACATGTCAGCAAATACACGTCTCGTTAAGGTACACACTTGCATTGGTAGACGATGACCCCGTCCATACCGAGAAACATGTATGCATGCCATCTAATTTGAAGATTCGTGACTGTGTGACTCCAGCCTTCTTCAGTAAAGATCGAGCGCATGCGTGTCCTCGAATAAGTGAATCCCGCTTAGAACATATATATAACTTACATTTGACCGCGAGGAAAACCTGTACCAGTGATTTAGTGGCAACACCCTCGATTCGTGGACACCTTATACACTCTCGATTTATTTCCATTCCCTTATACCTAATCATGCCCTAGAAACCACACTCGAGATATCGTTTAGACTGCATCTGGCGTTAGGGATCACTACTAACGATATATCAAATTATATACATATATTAAAAATATACTTCATACAAGTGCCAAAAAATAGCTCACTCGTGTGATTTTTCCATGTTTTGTTTTACTCCACTTTAATATGATTTACTTAGAGATCTTCAAGGGGCCATGTATCCCAATAAGTTAAAAAAAAAGCACAACCATTACTATAAATTATAATTTATGTTTATCACATCATATAATGTACTTATGAATTATAGATGTTTGGCTTGTATAACAAATAGAACAATGACTATTTAGTGATATTATTGTATAGTTAGTTACGATTGTTTATTCAAAATTATGAATAAGTATAAACTTTTATTAT
Source organism: Lolium rigidum (assembly GCF_022539505.1). Lineage (NCBI taxonomy): Eukaryota > Viridiplantae > Streptophyta > Magnoliopsida > Poales > Poaceae > Lolium > Lolium rigidum. The sequence continues at coordinate 781,914 of NC_061509.1, read as the reverse complement.
AAAATACAATGTTCCATCCGACGAATATTAGAATATTTAGAGTATAAATCTTAAAATATAGTATACCATGAGATGAATAGGATTTATGTCGTCACGTGATGCCTATTTGACTTATAGAAATTGTAGGCAAACAAATCCATGAGGCGTCTCTGTATTCTTTAGTCAGAGATGTTTCATCTTCTCTATCTTCATCCACTTATATGTATTGATGTTTGTTTCCCTCTTTCTTCGCTATATTGTTTGTCTCCATTTATGATATATATTCATTGAGGTAAACACTGTTATCATACTACTTCGCCTGCAAAATAAAGGATTTCACATATGCACATATGAAGGAAATAAGATGCAGTTTTAAGATGTCATGCGGTCATTAATATATATTTTACCGTTGGTTTAGTCACCTCGAAGTCGGAACACAAACGGTCGTTAATTCAGCTAGTGCAAATGTCCATGGAATCCTCTAGGTATTTCCTTCTGGTCAGGCGAAACCATGTCAAAAAAATAAAATTTCCTATTTTTGTAGCCAAACATCAGGGTGTATACTTCTATCTCTAGTACACAATGTACTAACCGACTGTGTGCCATGTTGGTAACGTGTTTGTTCTTGTCTAAGTTGTGTGGAGTGTTTCTAAAATAATAAGAGTTGTCCTGGTTTAGTAGCCATGACTCATGACACATAAATATTTTTGTTCTCTCTAAAGGTAAAAACAGAAAAATATGAATATTATTTTTTCTAGGGACAAGCTTTGCTTCATAGAAAACTAAAACCGAACACATTTCACCTAGCATCTTACATTCTCCAAAAGCGGCGACAACCTAGCATGTGCATCAATCGATGCAGACAGAGCTTTATTAAAAAGATTATTCAAAATCTTACAAAAGGTTTGGAACAAACATTGCAATCAGTAATTATTACAAATCATGGATCTAAGAGCGTGAAAACATTGATAATCTATCGGAGATCAGCAATAACGCACCACACCTTGTCATCAACATGTTAGCATGCGATCAAGCCACCCACCGAATTGGTTGTACATATCCCATGCAATCATTGCCAAGCGGTTGCACCCAATATCCATATCTTGACGCTACTCCAACGACTAGAGATAAGACCACATATGGATCTAGTGGGTATTCATAGGTATAACCGTGCAGAAATGATGGGAAACTCATTCTGGTGAAGATACAATCATTTCATACATGCCAAATCGCCAAATCCCACTCTATTAGGGGCTGTGTCTTTCTTTGTTACCCCATGCAACCAATTAACAAAAAGATATGTGATAATTGTGGGAGGACAAATATTAAAAGTCATGTGAACAATGCGCCAAATGACTTCAGTAAAAGGGCACATAATAAATAAATGTTGTATTGTTTCATCTTGATCATAAAAATAACATTTGTTACTTCCGTTCCAATTACGTTTAGCTAAATTATCTTTCGTAAGTATGCATTTTTGTAGAAAAAAACCACATAAAGATCTGAATCTTAAGTGGCACTTTTATTTTTCAAATGTATTTTCGAAGGAAACGAGTATGCTCATTAATCATATCAAGATACATTGATTTGATAGTGAACTTTCCTTTTGTAGTTATATTCCATTTAAAGACATCCTCTTGTGTCGATAAATGAACATGCATGAGTCGCTAAACTAAATGCTGCCATATTTCTCTCTTGTTACCGGACAAAGCCCTTCTCAAACCTATGTTTAGGGGGACCGTGGAGAGAATATTTGCTAAATTATCATTCTTACGATTTACTATATTGTACAGGGAGAGGTATTGTTCATCAAGAGGCTTACCCCCTAACCGAACATCTTCGTAGAACCTCATGTTCATCACATTGCCACATTCAAAGGAGCCTCAAGAAAAGAAATCAGTTTTGACATTCATGAGGCTTTTCCAGAAAGGCGAGTCGGTTGGTTTAGCTGATACCTGAGACAAAATTTTGGAGTGAAGCTAGGATAAAAGCTCTTGCCAAACTCCTCCTCATTCAAAGCTTAAATAGCCACTTGCTAAATAAATATTTATTCCTCAACTCTAAGACCTAAATTCCTAACCCGCCGTGTTCCTTAGATCTACATATCATATTCTTTTTAGTTAATCTATACTTTTTTGGGGGCGTCACTTTGCCAAAAGAAGTGGGATCTGAACTTGTCTAATCTCTTTCGCACCCCTTTAGGTATTTCAAGAAAGGATAACATGAACATAGGTAGATTTGTTAAGACATAATTGATAAGAATTAGGTGATCCCAATATGATAGAAGTTTTCCTAACCAACTTTTTTTTTTCACAAAGCCGTCTTCCACGGGTTTCCACTTGCTATTTTTCAGTCTCCGGAAGTGGATTTGAATTCCAAAGTATCTAAATAGGAGAGCTCCGGCCTCACAACCGAAAATAATTATGTAATCATTTTCTTTATCCTTTGTCTTTTCAAAATAAAAGATTTCACTCTTGTGCAAATCTATTTTAAGGCTGGATAATTGCTCAAATACGCAGTGGATAAACTACATATTAAGTGCTTATAAGCTTATTACTTCACTGCCACAAATGAGCCGTAGCACATTGGCTGCAGAATTTCATGATAAGAAAGCGATATTGTAGGCGCAAGCCTCAATCAGGAAACGCAGCATCTGCAGTTCATGGACCGACCGCCTCCCCTCTTCATCGGGAACATACATACACCAACTCAGCTCGGCGCTAGCTCAAGTTCATCGCAGCACCGGCGGGCGAGCGAGCCACCCGATGCAAGCTTCGGATCACCGGTACCACCTGCACTCCAGGATACTGGACGTGCTAATTAACATTGTCCAGGGCAGCATATAAGTTCATGATGATAGTCAAGATTATTGTCTCGCTGTTACAACCTGGTTCACTGGAATAAATGGAATGAATGCTGTTGAGGATCACGAGATTCGGCATAGCAAACCTTCAGTCACGTCTAACGTTCTCCAACAGCGCAAGGACCAAATCTCTGAAGGAAGAGAGCTATGCAAATTTGTTAGACAGCTGGAGCCTGAACTTTTTTTCGATAAAGGATGCTTTATTACTTTTGAAAAGCAATTACATTCATCCTCTGCATAACCAGGATGCACATAGCTATTTACGAGTCTTAAGGATGCACACAGCTGGAGCCTAAACTTGATCCTTACTTTCGTTAGTTTCTGATGAGATCCATGACTATGCAAATCTCTCTCTCAGGCTTTGGTGATGAAGAATTAATGGACTGAGACGAATTCGACTATTTATATTTCAGTTGGGATTGGCAGAACAGAACGGCTGAGAATTCCAATCAAATTTTCGGTTGCACCGGGATGAACATGAACTGCACTCCTAGTCTGTCTGCCGTCCGAACTCCAAACCCGGGTCTGGGTCAAACGCAGACATCGCCTGTTGGAATAAGCCACGCCTCATGGTAGCGACCGGCGTCAGCGCGCCCAGGTCGAGTCCGTGTGGCGTGTGCGTGTGTGCTGATCGTGCAGTCATGGAGCCGAGTCGTCGCGCGGAGCTGGCAACCAACAGAAGCTGCATGCAAAGGAGATCACGCCGAGTTTGTTGCTCGGGCCTGTGGACAAGCTGTTTGTGCGGATGTACGTGTGCCTGCATGTAGCTAGATTAGTTGGGTTAGTGGCCGGGCGTGGCGGCAGGTTAGTGCGTGCGTTGAGTCTCTCCTGTACTTAGCTATTTAAGTGTGAGTCTAGTGATAGGGAAAAGAAGCGAGAGGAGCAGATGAGGTAGTCTCCTGTGTAGTCTCCCACGTATGTGTGTGTGTAGAGTGAGCCAGAGATGAAATTTTGGCAAAAGAGACCATCTGTCCCAATGAATTGGCAAAAAAGACCACCTGCGAATTAAATTGACAAAAAAGACCACCTTCTCAGTGGCGGCAGCGCCCCCAGCTGACACGTGGAAACATGCCGTCAGAGTAGATGGCGGCATGGCTTGCCGTCGCCGGGCGTGGCGGCACGTTTGCCCGGCAGCGCCAGCCGTCAGACGACGTTAAACGGTGTGGGATTTGCCACCCCCGGGCGTGGCGGCAAGGCCACCTGTAGCGTGCCGCCCCTAGCCTTGGCGGCAGGACCGATCCTCTGGTCCCGACCAAGCTAGCTCACGGAGCTGTCTTTTTTTCACGCCCCAGCTTCACGTGGCTTCTACCACTGCTGCTGGCCTGCTGCTTTTTTTTTTTTTTTGATCTTGTAGTACTTTCTACTTGCTGTGTGCTAGCCTATAGGCTGAAAAAGATATGTGAGTATGAGAGCATCTCTAGTCGCCTACCTCAAATCGAATTTTCCAAATGATGCTGAATTAAGTGTTTGGGGGACGTGTTTTGTTCGTGCTGCGTTTGGGGGACGTCACTTCACAGTCGCATCCCCAAACGCCGTCCCCAAATGAATGTTTAGTGCATGAAAATAAAGGGTTTCGTTCAAATTTGATTATATATTACAAAGTTTGAATGAAAACGGCTAGATTTCATCTAAACCCTAGCCTACTGACCGCCCGGGTGCGTTCGACGGTCCTGCCCCGTCGTCGCCTCTCCATGCGTAGGGCGGTGGCCAGACGCCGCTGCACCAGCAGCACGTCGTCGCCTACCCTCCCCTGCTGCGTCGTCTGGAGGGAAAGCTCGACGGCGCGGTGAATCTGCGCCTCTTCGCGGGCACGTGCGGCATCCTGGAGCTTCTTCTCCAACTCGAAGGACTCAACGAGCGCGCGTTGCTGATCGGCCGTCTCGTCCGGGTGCGGCTCGCCATTGTCGGACCACTCGAACTCGTCGTCCTCCTGCTCCGTCTCCTCCACCTCCGCCTCGGCCTCCGTCTCCTCCTCCTACTCCATTCGCGCCTCCAGGCGCGCCGCCAACGCATCGGCCTCCGCACCAACGCATCCGCCCTCCTCCTCCAGGCCGCCTCCGTTGCCCCCAGCGCCGCCTCCCGCTGCTGACGCTCCTCCGCCGCCAGCTGCTGCTGGTGCTCCATCGCCTCCCGCCGCTGGCGCTCGATCGCCTCCCGTCGTTCACGGTATTGCGCATCCCGCTCCTCGCGCTGGCGCCAGCGCTCATCAGCCCACCGCTGGCCAATCTCCTCCGTCCGGCGCCGCCAAGCCTCTTCTGCCGTGGCGGCGTCGAACGTCGCAATGGTGTCCGCCAGCGCCTCCTCCTCCCACGCCGCGTTCTCGTCAGCTGCGGGGTCTCCCGCTGCTGCCGCCACCACCGCCGCCTCATGCTGCTGACGGGCCCGCTGCTCGAGTGCCTCCCGCCGCTGCCGCCGCCCTTCACGCCAAACCAAATCCCCGCGCCGCCGCCGCTCTTCTTGGACGGCGGCGGAGACGTCGAACTGCGAATCCGGTGGTGGAGGTGGTGGTGGAGGAGATGGCGGTGGAGGGAACTGGCCATCACCGGGGCGGTTCATCATTGCGCAGTGGTGGTGGAGGAGACAGCAGTGGAGCGACGAGGGCTTGTGGCGGAGAAAGGGGTGCCGGTGGCTGTGGTGGCTGCCATTGAGCCGGGAGCTTTTATAGACGCCGGCGTCGGGAAGAAAGCGCGGAAAGAGGCGAGAAGCGGCGGGAAGAAAGCGCGGGAACGCGGAGAGGCGTGCGAACGCCGGCGACGCGTGGAGGTTGCGCAGCACCGACGAGACGTCTCGCCTGCCCCTCCGTCGCTATTAAGGCAAAGCTGCGATGCTTCGGTCGTGTGTCACTGCGCGCGAGTAACTTCCGCCGCGAGGTAGGCGACGGTTAGGTACAAACTTGAATGTGTCGCTGACGCGTCAGCCCTGCCACTCCCCGCCTCGCTTTTCGTTGTGTCCGGCGTGTCCAAAGCGTCCCCTGTGTAGCGGGGACGGCCTCGGGGCGCCGGACACCGTATCGGACCGCTAAAAAAATGTTAGTGCTAAAACTGTTGTTTTTTGTTGTAAAATACCATTTTTTTATTAAATCACTTGTTTTGTTAGATATTCTAGTAGATACTATTGCTATATTCGTATAATTAAGTGTGGAGCTAGCTATGCAAAGAGTAGTACTAGCAGGTACCAAATGTGGAGCCCACCCATGTAAACACTGCCATGCACAGTGAAGCTTGTGCACTCGACGTGAGATCGTGAGGCATGCAACAGCTAGCTCCCAACTTTAATTAGGCATCACACACTACATGCACAGGGCGCGACCAGAGGAAACTAGCAAGAGACGCGACGTGGAGGGAGGAGGATCCTGCCGCCAAAATAGAGGCGGCACGCTTCACGTGGCCTTGCCACCACCGGGGGCGGCAGGTCCCACACCGTTTAACGGTGGCTGACGGATGGCGCTGGCTGGCAAACGTGCCGCCACACCTGCTGACGGCTAGCCCTGCCGCCATCTACTCCGGCGGCACGTTTCCACGTGTCAGCTGGGGGCGCTGCCGCCACTGAGAATGTGGTCTTTTTTGTCAATTTAATTCATAGGTGGTTCTTTTTGCCAATTCTTTGAGGCAGGTGGTCTCTTTTGTCAAAATTTCAGCCAGAGATGTAGTCTCGCCGCGGCTGTGGTGTGTGCCCGGCCGGCCGGCAGGAGAGCTCCCTGGGTAGTTGCGTGAGTACCTCTATGTATGTGTGCTTGAGAGGAACAAGAGTAGGGTGTATGTGCGCCCACGGCGGCGTTCGTGCGCCGGCCGGAAAAATCTATGTGTCTTTCTTCTTCTACCTTCGTCTGTTCGAGAAAGAGAGAGAGCGGCACCGGCGTTTGTCGCCGGAGGGCTGGTTCGGCGTGTGTCGCCGAGGCCAGCCCCAACATCGCCCTGTCTCCTTCCTACAAAAATTTCTCGATCGCGCCTTCTTCCTCTTCGTACGACTTCTCCCAAACTAAAACCCGAGCAAGAAAAACAAAACAGTCTGCTCCGGTCGAGGCGAGACAATCCGCGGCATCGCCCCAACCCCAACCCCGACCGAGCAAGACAAGCGAAGCGCGCGGCCATGGGGGGCATAACGTCCACCACGCGCCGCACCGAGCTGACGGCGATGAATTTCTGCTACCACGACGACCTGATCCCAAAGACGGAGGAGGGCTGCAACGTGGCCGCGAAGAAGGTGCACGGCTCTCACGTGTTCGAGATCTCAGGATACAGCCTGCACAGGGAGCTACCCGACGGAGACTGCAGCCGCGCAATGTCGGCCGTGTTCACCGTCGGCGGTTTCGACTGGGTAATCGTCGTCTTGACCGGGGGATTACAGGGTCGTGTAAAGGAATTCCCTGCGCTGAGCGCGTTCCTCCAATTAATGAGCGAGGACGAGGGCACCAGGGTGAGGGCGTCCTTCCACATCAGTCTCGTGGACGTCACCGGATCCGCGCCGCCGCATACGATGGTAGGGACGAACGAATTCGACACCGAACCCGAAAGAAGCCAGTGCTCAGGTCGCCTCGACTTCAAGCTAAAGAGCGAGCTCGAGGCGTCGCCTTACCTTCACGACGATCGCCTCACCATCGAGTGCGGCATCACCATTGAGTGCGTCATCACCGCCGGTCAAAAGGATGTGAGATCCTTCGCCGAGTTGCCGCCGGCCGACATTACGGTCTTCACAGAGCACACCGACGTGATTTTCGAGGTTGAGGGAGAGGATTTTCCTGCCCACAGAAGGGTGCTCGCGATGCGGTCGCCTGTCTTCAAAGCCGAGCTATATGGGGCGATGAGGGAACACGATATGGATCGGATTACCATCGCTGACATTCAACCCGCTGTCTTTGAGGCCCTCCTTAATTTCGTCTACACCGATTCACTGCCTGCCGTGGAAGATCTTGGCCGGACCGACTACGTCGAGACTATCCGGCATTTGCTCGTCGCCGCAGATCGCTATGCCATAGACACGCTCAAGAGTATATGCGAAGGCATCCTTTCCGAGAATATTGATGTGAAGACCGTGCTGGCTACGCTGGCTTTGGCTGATCAGCATCATTGTGATGTGCTAAATGAGGCTTGCCTTCGGTTTATTGCCTCTTTAGGTAGTAGAGTGCAAATCGAGGCGTTAATGGCAAGCCAAGAGTATGCTGAGCTCAAAGCAAACTGCCCTTTGGCTTTAGTGGAACTATGGGAGAAGATATGTAGCCTTGGCAGCAGATCAAAGTCTTCGTTCCACTTTGGTTGTTCACTCGCATAAATATATAGATTGCTAGCTACTTTATTAATATGTGCCTTGTTTGAGTAAATATATCTCGTGTTTTCACTTTTCAGGAGAAAAATAGTCTTGCATACAAATGATTCGATACTAGTATAAATGTTATCCTTTCGATTTCCATTTGAACGTGACGTATATGTTATTCAAATTTCAAGAAAATATTCAAATATTATTGACGTATATGTTATTTGGACGTTGATTTATTTCCATGTGAAATGCAGCTCTATACCTACATAGCTATAAAAATCATGGAAAAAAATAGCGCGCTATCCCAACGCTAATAGCACGCTATAGCATATCTGGAGAGCCGACGCTACGCTATTTCGGTGCTATAGCGCGCTATTCGCGTTAATAGCACGCTATAACATGCTAATAGCGTATTTTTAGACCCACGCTATTTTGTTATAGCGCGCTATTTTTTTCCTTGATAAAAATACTAACTCTATTACGAAATATAAGCCGTTTAAGAAAGCTAAACTAGCTTTCGAAAAAGGCTTATATATTATATTAAAATGGATGTAATACATTTTAGTATTATTTCTAAGAATTAAACGGTTCCAATACATACGAAATCTCCAGACGTTGAATATTATACTTGGAGCATGTAGATTTTTAAAAATTCATTACTAGCACACGTGTACCGACATGCATGTCATCTACTACTAAAATCATAATATGCCTTCTGTGGCACAATAAGGGAGCCTAATAAGTGAAAAAATGTTTGGTTCTATTTTCATTCCTTGGAAGCTCACTGCCCATGACACTAGCTTCTGTTTCAGCTTTGACTATCTGAGAACCAAAAAATGACTTAATAAAACAAGAATATTCTTTATATCAAGGTCGAGGTCCTACCATCGCATAGAAGATTTTTCGGTGAGCTATTGACTACAAGAGAATCAAAGAAATACAGCCAAAGATCCAGAAACATATTCTTGGCTCCAAGGGATCCAAGTGTTGGGTAGGGAATAGGCGGAGAGGAGTGCCCCCTCCGCAAAGCGAGCAGGTGGGTTGCGGAAGTGGTGGCTGACATAGTTCACTGTGTGCACCCTAGGGGGGCAGATTTTAGTCTCTCCTCGGGAGTTCAATTATTTATACTAAACTTTTTTATTTCGTCATAACTCATCAGTATTAAAAGATATATTGGATGTTATTCTTGGCACATCTTTCACTTACTACCTTTAACTTAATACATATATCAAGTATATCAAGATACACATTTTCATATAGTTGCTTCACGATATATAGGTACATTTTGTTTTTGCAATTTTCTAGTTGTGAATTCAAACTATGTCACAATTTTTGCTCAAAAAATATTTATTGATTTTTTAAATCTTGCTTGGTATGTCTGAGATAATATATATTTAAAATTGGGTCTCCAATTCTATGTAAGCACTACAACCACATTACTCAACAATTAATGTATGCCTCTCAATGTGGAAAATATTTTCTGCTCATACAACAGGTTTTCAAAAGATATCCCAAGGGGTATAGGGTAAGGTAAGGACATCTCTATTCAATAAACCGACTCTTGAAGGGAAGATAGGGCATCTCCTAAATAAATGTGATTATATGTATATATTTTCGTACTGCCTTTAAATATCTATCAGCTTGGTAGAGTATTTCGGAGTGTATGAATCTAGAAAAGAATTTGGCTCATGTAAGTTTGTGGGCTACGGTCTCCTAATTTAACATTTATTAAGTATCAACAATGGTTTGCCTCTTGAATGCTCCCTTTGTCATCCTTTTATTAGTGTTCATTGTTTCTTGTTAAAGAACATAAACACTTGGAGTTTTTTTATAAATTATAAAAGTTTATTTGTTCCATTGATTACATATATTAAGAAATAGTAAAATTTCAACATTACACGTCCATTAGAGAGATACCTACAACTTGGCCTCTAGCCAACTCACTAAACCTCTAATTCTGAAACGGGATTGGGGCCTTCCTCCAATAAATGAGCGAGGACGAGGACACCAGGGTGAGGGAGTCCTTTCACATAAATCTCGTGGACGTCACCGGATCTGCGCCGCCGTATACCACGGTTGGAACTAACGAATTCGACCCCGAACCCGAAAGAAGCGGGTGCTCCGGTTGCATCGACTTCAAGCTAAAGAGAAATCTTGAGGCGTCGCCTTACCTTCACGAGGATAGCCTCACCGTCGAGTGCGGCATCACCATTGAGTGCTTCATCACCGCCGTTGACAAGGATGTGAAATCCTTCGCCAAGCTGCCGCCGTCCGACATCATAGTCTTCACAGAGCACACCGACGTGATTTTCGAGGATGTTATCTGATGGAATTTAGTGACCGTTCTGAGCTTATAAATCATATGTTAGAGTTAAGCTCCAGAAAACGCATTTTTTTTCTCGAAATGGGAGCATAGCCCCAGCCTCTACATCCAAAGGATGCACACAACTTCTTTTTATTAGATTATTCACAAAGCCTTACAAGGGAGATACAAAGATCAACTCGAAGCCGGATCTAGTTATTAGTTAATGTTAATTTGCTCTGGTCTCCTTTGAGGCTTTGACTTTTCGATGTTATTTGCCGCGGATCATAATCTTACTCATAAGTCATAACCCCTTTTATTCAGCAATGTTGCAGCCTAAGAGCAATCTTTACCCTACACTTGCTTGTTTGGAGTGGTGCAATTGTATTTGTACCCCTTCCATCATGTTGCAAGTTTACACCCTTGAGCTGGCAATTAGAGACTTCAAAGATGGAAAACGTAATTATATTTTCAACCGGGAGATGGCAGATCCTTTGACTATTGTATAACACAGTGCACTCCATCTCTTCTCCAGTGTTTTCATTCACAAAGCAAGCAAAGAAGGGTGAAAAGTGAAAACTATAAGCATATTGATTTATTTTGCAGGGTGTTTTAGCTGCTGCCAACGCTGAGCCCTCGTAGAGCAATCAGTCGTACTATCTTGTTCGAGTTTGACCTGAAGATGAAGAGAACAGGTGACGGCCTCGATGTTTACCAGCAGCTGATCCAAGGAGAATCAGAGCACCCAACCGGCGGGCTCCCATGGTCGAGAGTTAACGAGCTGTCCATTTTTTTTTTACGGAACAAGCTGCTGTCCATTGTTGACAGCCACTCTTTCCCAATGATGCAAGTGAAGCTAGCCATGATCATGGATGGCATTGAGGCCACCATTCAGCTCTGGCCACTCAGAGCATCTCCAGCCGCGTCCCCCAAAGCGTCCCCCAAACCGCGCCGGATTGAGCGTTTGGGGGACGTGTTTTGTTCGTGCCGCGTTTGGGGGACGTCGCTCCCCAGCCGCGTCCCCCAAACGTCTCCCCCAATTAGAAATTCAAAAAGTTGCATTCAAAAGAGATCGTTCCCGCCGAATCGTCGCGATCAGAGTAGCGGCGATCAAAGTACTGGACGCGCGATCATATTACAGACCGATGGTGCATGCTAATTAGAAGAAGGGGTTGGTCGACGGCGACGTATCCTGAGTCGACGCAGGCCCATCGATCACGATGACCTCGTCGCGATCTGGCCGTTTCTCTGCATGCTCCGTCTGCTCCGTCGCCGACGCAGAGGCCGACGCATGTGTAGCAGTAGAAGACGCGTCAGCCGGCTCTTGCTGCGCCGCCGCTGCCGCTGCCGCTGCCAGGGCCGCCGCGTCGGCGGCAGCGTCGGCCGCCGCCAGTTTGGCTTCGATGTCGTCGAGGATCTGGCCTTTGAAGAAGTTGTGCGCCGCTCGCGTCCGGGGAGACATTCCCTCTGTCAACGTTCTCAGCAGGGACATGTCGTCCCTGCGTTTCTTGAGCTCGAATTTCTCCTCTTGCCTCTTGAGCAGCTCGGCCCACCTTTGGTCGGTCTTCTTGTCACGGGAGAGAAAGGTCGAGGAGACGTCGGCGAGGCATTTCGTGATCGACGCCTGCGTCTTCTCAGACGACGCGGCGTCGGCCAAGGCGGCCTTGGCAGCCTTGTTGCCAGTAGGACGCCCTGCCGACGTTGCCAGCGGCTTGTCCAGATCAATGGCGTCCTTCCCCTTGGACAGCGACAAGCGCGTCAACCGCCATTTCTCGTTCAATTTGAGCTTGCTATAGCAATGCATGAGCACGAACGACCTGTGACCTTCCGAGTTCTTCCGGTACATAGCCATGGCCCTATCAAACTAACCAAAGGAAGCAGATTCATTTCATCGAACACAATGTAGGCGCTACAGATTATGGAAGAAAGAGTCATACCAGTTGGGCGACGTCGGCGCCGCTGTTGCCTCTGGTCTCTAAGTCGTGATTGTACCCATGGAAGGAGTTCACCGACGCCTGGATGATGGCCCATCGCGTCGACATTGCCTTTTGGCTCCTCTTCATTGTCACTTTGTTGTAGTCGCTGTTGATGAGCTTGCGCTCATCGAACTCGGCATTGATCCTCGCCCAGTACTTCCCGTACTTTTGGTTGGCGCCGATGATGGAGTCATGGCTCACCTGCGCCCACGACTCGCACAGACAAAGATCCTCCAAAACCGTCCACTTGGGGCCTCGTGTGCCCGACGCCTTCTTCTTCTTCTTCTTCTTCTTCTTCTTCTTCCTCACGCCGTCCGCGTCTACCTCCACGAGATCGTCGTCACCGGCACCCTCTTCGTCCTCTTCCTCGCAGCCCTCTTCGTCCTCGTCGTCGTCCTCCACCCCCTCGTCTTCCTCGTCCTCCTCCTCCTCAACCCCGTCCTCCTCCTCCTCAGCACCGGCGCTCTCGAATTCGAGCGGACCCATGCGGCCAGTGAAAGGCTCGCCGTCCGGACCGGGTCCTGGCTCGCACTGCTCGTACGCTGGGGAGTAGAGGTTGTTGGGGTTGAAGCCGCCATGCGGCAGCGCTGAAAGAACACAGATGTCACCTAGAGGGGGGGGGGGTGAATAGGCGATTTAAAACTTTTACGAGATGGGCTTAACAAATGCGGAATAAAACTAGCGTTTACTTTGACAAGCCCAAAGCCTATATATACTATGGTTCACCTATGTGCACCAACAACTTATGCTAAGCAATATAAGCAACTAGGTGATAGCAAGATATATAACTTCAAGCACGATGGCTATCACAAAGTAAAGTGCATAAGTAAAGAGCTCGGGTATAGGAATAACCGAAGTGACGCGGAGACAACGATGTATCCCGAAGTTCACACTCTTGCGAGTGCTACTCTCCGTTGGAGCGGTGTGGAGGACAAGTCACTCCAAATGCACGAGGGCCACCGTATTCTCCTCGAGAATTCCCACCAAAAGGGATGTCCTCGATCCACTATGGAACCTTAGGGAGGTCACCGAACCCGCACAAAGCTTGGGGCTATCTCCACAACTTAATTGGAGGCTCCCAATAAATTGCCACTAAGGCCTTGCCCTTGAAGAATCTCCACAACTTAATTGGAGTTCCCAAGAACACCACTAAGATGCCACAAAGGCCTTGCCCTTGAAGAATCTCCACAACTTAATTGGAGTCCCCAAGAACACCACTAAGATGCCACAAAGGCCTTGCCCTTGAAGAATCTCCACAACTTAATTGGAGTCCCCAAGAACACCACTAAGATGCCACAAAGGCCTAGAATCCGTCTAGGGTTCCAAGAACCCAAGAGTAACAACCTTCTTGCTTTCACTTCCACGAATCACCGTGGAAAGCTCAAACCGATGCACCAAATGCAATGGCAAGAACACCATAAATATGCTCAAGTACTTCTCTCTCAAATTCCAACAAAGCTACAAAAGCTATTGGGGGAATAAGAGAGGAAGAACAAAATAAGAGGAGGAACACCAAATTTCTCCAAGATCTAGATCTAGTGGATTCCCCTCACAAAGAGAGGGATTTGATTGGTCAAGATGTAGATCTAGATCTCCTCTCTCTTTTCCCTCAAGAATATGCAAGAATCATGGGAGGAATCAAGAACTAGGGCAAGCTTTGAAGGACAACAATGGAGGGGAGAGAGAGAGAGAGTGAACCAACCAGCCCAAGGAGGAAGAAAGGGTGCTTAAATACCCCTCCCATCGAAATATGACCGTTTGGGTATGGTCAGGCCGGATTTTCCGGGCCGGATATTTGTAAAATATCCGGGCCCCGAAAAACGGCTAAGGACCAGAAAAAACATGCCCCTGGATGGGGGCCGGATATTTGGCCGGATTTTTCGGGGGGGGGGGGGGGGGTTATCTGCCCCAAACTTGGGCCGGAATATCCGCCCCCCTAAAAACTGGCAGAAACATCAAACTGAAACGGGCATAACTTTAGCATCCGGACTCCGATTTTGATGATCTTGGGCTTGTTTTAAAGCTAGGAACAAGCTCTACAAGATCATGCAGGGAACCATCATAATCCAACAATTTAGGATAGAAACAAATGATGAAAGGTTTGACCTATCTAAAAAAGACATACCGGTAAAAACCTCCAACCTTGAAAATGCAACAAGTTACCCGTGCAAAAACCATTCTTGATGAACTAGAGCTTGTCATGAGAATAAGCACAAGCTCTAAAACATCACATGGATAAGATCCAAATAACAACCAAGAAAGATGATGCAAGGATGCAAAGGTTTGAGCTCTCCGAAGGATACGATCGAGTTACTCACTCGAGAGCCCTCTTGATAGTACGGCAAGTAAACTATAAACCGGTCTCCAACTACACTATGAGACCGGTGAGAAAGAAACCCTATCAAGAGCAAACCTTATACTTGCGCATTCCACTTGAGCTCGATGATGACGATCTTGACCGCAACAAGATGGAACACCTTTCTTGATTGTGCTTGCTTGACGAAGTCTTGTGGATTGCTCCCCCATAATCCACCATGGGAGAGCTTCTTCTTTGGCGCATCTTCACATATCCATGATCACCATACGGATGGCAAGAGTCAAGGAAAGGATCTGTTCGAGATGGCTCATCTTGAACTTACACTTCATTTCTTCATGGCAAGTTTCAAGCTTATGATCTCTTCGAGTTGGCTCATCTTGAGCTTGCACTTCATTTCGTTGATGTCTTAAAGTTAACCTTGAGAGCTCACTTCATCTTCATCTTCAAGACATACTTGACACTTGATCTTCTTCATTTGCTCCTTATTGCAATCTTGAAGCCAACATATGGTTCAAGCATTGCCTATGAACAACTCCTACAAATATAACTCAATGCAAACATTAGTCCATAGGGATTGTCATTAATTACCAAAACCACACATGGGGGCTCCATGCACTTTCAAGCGCATCCTGGTAGTGGGGCGAAAAATTAGGCGTCACGCACCCGGGAGTGGCGGAGGGGCCATCGTTGTAGAAGGCGGATGACGACGGAGAGATCCCTCCCGGAACATACGTCGGCACCGACGTACTCCATGGGCTCGCGTTGGCGGCGGCAATACAACCGGCCATTATGTGCTGGTGCTAGCGCGCCGCCAGAGCCTTCTTCTCCTGCTCCGCCGCTCTCCGTCCTTTCCGCTCCGCCGTCGATAGCTTCCGGCGCAGACAATCTTGCTGCCATTGATCGTCGGTCCATCCTTCCGGCTTCTTCTTCGGAGCCGGCGCCTTCCGCGGCTTCGCGAACGACGCTTTCACCCCTTTCGTCCCATTGCCCGGTGGCTTCTTGGCCGCTTTCTTGGCCATCTTCTTGGGGGCTGTCGGCGGCGCCATGGGGAGAGGGTAGCGGCGGCGGGTGGACGGCGGGAGGGAGAAAGAAATCGGCAGGATATGAGAAATGAATCGGCGGCGGGATATGTGTTGGGAGGCCAGAAATGCGCGGCGGGATAGGCGCGATTTGGAGGGAGGGGCAGGATTTGGCGGGAGTGGGAGACCTGAGTCGCTGACGAGTCGGGCCCGCGTCAGTTCGCCTCGCTTTTCGTTGTGTCCGGCGTGCCCGGAGCGTCCCCTGCGGGACGGGGACGGGCTCGGGGCGCCGGACACCGTATCAGACCGCGCCGGACAAAAATGGGCTTTGGAGGACGCGGCTGGAACGATTTTTTGTCCAGGGCGCCCCAAATTGATTTAGGGGACACGGCTGGAGATGCTCTCGCACTACCTTTCCAGGGCATCAACCTGCGTTGCGTGCCTGCGTGGCGTGGACTGGCAGGATAGGTGATGATATCGTACTCTTCGAAGACAGATATGGCAGCATGGAGATCCACTTGGAAGGTGCCTATGGCGGTCTGACGAAGAGATGGAGTATCGGTTTTGTGGCCAAGTTCCACGCAGTCCCCTTTCAAAAAAAAAAAGTTCCATGCAGTGTTCTCTAAAGTGGTGGATCTCTCGTTTGCGCAGGTTTCACTGAGTGTTGCCTGGTCCATGTCGAGCATCACCGTACCTACGGTCCACGGTGTCCACCTGACCTTTGACTAGAGTGTTTAGTTGTTCTATCAGAATCTAGTACGGAGTAGTACAATATATGAAATGAAACTAGTCGTTGCCAAAAGAGCAAAATCTGTAGCGTTGCTCCCTCAACATGTCAGGTTAGAGCATCTCCACCGACCGCCCCTAAATAGGCGTCGGCAGGAGCGCCGGCAACTCCGTTTGGGGGTCGTCGACCCAAACCGGTGGCCCCGATATATTTAGAAAATCATATTCAAATGTTGAAAACGATATTTATATGAAGTTCGAACGAAATTTGTACAAATTTAACGCGAATTCAAACTAAAAAACTAAAAATAAACATCTAGCACTGCGGGGAGTTGAAGGCGCTGAAGTCTAGTTCGTCGCTGCTGGACGTCCCGAAGGACCAGCTGTCGGCGTCGTCGGCCTACTCCTCGTCGGCCTTCTCCTCCGTTGGCGCCGGCAGCTCCGATGGTCCGGCGAGGTCGACGTAATTGACGCCGTGGTCCCTGGCGGACCACACTGCCGCGGGTCGATCGCGATATGCCGGTAGTCTTCATCGACGGAGCGGCCAACAATGTACTGCACGGCAGGGAACTCCTCCTCGTTGCCGTCGCCACGGAGGGCTGCCTGCGCCTCGGCCTCCTTCTCGCACCATTTCTTCTTCGCCGGCGGAAGTGGTGGCGAGGCGTCCTCCTCCTTGACGCGGGAGCAGCGGCCCAACCCTGTCGTCCGACGAGCCGGAGCATAGGTCACGCGCCTCGCGTCGTCGCGGATGACGACGCCTCCGGAAGGAGGCGCGGCCGAGCGCGTGCGCGCGGCGGCAGACGATCCGGTGCGTGAGGTTCCGGATGCCGTGGTCCGTTCCTGCGCCCTCTCTGCGTGGTAGGCAGCGGCGCCATGTTCACCGCCTGCGGGAAATATACTGGCTCCCGTTAAAATAGGCATCCCTAATGGGCCTGCCGAAGATGGTACCCGGGATTTACTGAAGGCCCATGACTCGAAGAATATAAAGCCCGGAAGCCCAATAAGGTGTCGATATAGAAGATAGAGTTGTATTAGGACTAAAGACTTGTAACTATACGGGACAAACTCAAAGAATCTCCTGCTGTTTGTAACTTGTACATCACGATACTCTCGGCTCCGCCTCCTATATAAGGGGGAGTCGAGGGAGAAAGAAAGCATCGATTAATTGTCAACATAACCCTAGTTTTCTAGCAGTCGAGTACTTTTCCGGCTGAACCCTCGAGATCTACTTGCCCTCTACTTCCCCGAAACCCTAGTCTACAATCCGTAGGCATTGACAAGTCGATACCTTGTCACCCGTTGCCCGCGGACGCGTGGCCGGAAGCCGTACTCGCGGAGCGTGTCATCGATGGAGCGGCCGTACCACCAGGCACGGCGGCCGACGTTGTTGAAGCGGCCGCCCGAGGGGTTGTCCGTCCGCGCGATCTCGACGGCGCGCTCGTGCTCGAAGCGCCCTGCCCAGGACGGGCTGTCGACGGCGTTCTCCCGCAGGCTCCTCTCCTTCGGCGTCATCTCGGCCCGCCATTCATGGTGAGGGCCCGCGTCTGTGGTCCTCGCGGTGGCGGCGACGGCACGGCGAAGCCGCCGTTGGAGACGTGCCAGTCGTGCGGCAACTTGTACTGTACTGGCACGGGGATGCGGTGCCAGTACAGCACGTCGGCCTCGTCGAACGTCAGGTGCGTCGAGCGGAGCTTGCCGCTGTTGCTGCCGCCGGCCTGGTCGTTATGCGCCATCGCGTCGGCGGGGTGCGTGTGGGTGGTGGTTCGCGTGGAGATTGAGGACGGCGGCGGCTAGGATTGGACGGCGGGGAAAAGGGAGAAGTGCGCGCCGGTGGGGTTTTATGGGAGGCGGCCGACGCGCATTGAAGGCGTGTGGGTAAGGTAGCTGGACGCCGCGTGTTCAGTCGCCGCCCTCGCCGTTTAGGTTTCCGCGCGGGAGGCTACTAACTCTGATGACCAACCTCCCCGCGTCGTTTCCGATGCGAATCGCCGCGTCCCCTCGCTGACAAGGCGCCCCCACCTGTGAAAACCGTCGTTCCGCGAGGCGCCGGCGCGCCCGATTCGCGCCCTTGGCGAAGGGGCCGGCACGGGGTTGCCGGCGATTCTATTGGGCTCCAAAATTGGCCGGCGCCGTTTGGGGCGCGCCGGTGCGAGCTCATTTTCGCTCCCGGCCCCCAAATTGCTATCGGGACAACCGATGGAGATGCTCTTAGCATAGGTTGCAATCAGGTCTACAAATAGGATGTTGTGGTGGATGATACATCTAAAGGTATAATAGATGCCCCCCATAGGGTGTCTCACAACGATTTGAGAACGTGGACCGTCGGATCTTTTCATCGGTGCATCTCGTCCATTCGTTTTGGGCACTCCTCTCACTAGCTAACCCCATGCAATGGCAAATTGTTGCCCGCCTCCGGCTGCATGTGGGCCCCACCTTTGCCGGCCCCGCATATCAGCCACTGCGACTAGGATCTCTGTCAGTGCACATTGGCGTCGGGCAGTGGATCTCCACCCCGCAGGGGTATTTTCGGTATTTCGCGCGGCCTGGTATAAAAGCGAGCCCCCAGGGCAAAAAAAACCCTAGCCGCCTCGCGCCCCCGCCTGCCCTCATCGCCCGCCGCCGCCTCTAGCTGCCGCCCCGCCCCCGCCCTTGCCCCGTTGTCGTCGCCGGCCGCCGCCTCCAGCCGTGGCGCTTCGAGCCGCCTCCAGCCCTGCTCCCTCGCTCCCCAGGTCGCCGCCTCGAGCCGCCGGACAACACGAGCGCAGGCCGCTGCCTCGACCCCCCACTGCGCCGCCGACGAGGACGCGCTGCGGCGCACGCGTGCGGCCTGGAGGAGCAGGCGGCGGCCGCGGCCGAGGCGGCGCGGGAGCTGCGCGAGGCGGCGGCGGCCCTCGCCGTGCGCCGCCGAGCGAGGACGCGGCTGCGACCCCCCACCGTGCCGCCGACGAGGACGCACTGCGGCACACGCGTGCGGCCTGGAGGAGCAGGCGGCGGCCACGGCCGAGGCGGCGCGGGAGCTGCGGGAGGCGGCGGCGGCCCTCGCCGTGCGCTGCGCCGCCGACGAGGACGCACTGCGGCGCAGCGCGGTCGCGCTGGACGGGGACATGCGGCGCCTCCAGGGCCATTTCTCCACCGTCGCGCCTCAGTTCTAGGTGATTTCCCCTTCCCCTATTCTCCTCTCTTTCTCCCTCCTCTTTCTCTAATTTGTATCTCCCGTCTTTCGTCTTCTCTCTGTTTCTATCAAAGCAGCTGGCAACAATGCACAGGCGGCGGATTTCGGATTTCGACAGCCACGAGGATGAGCGGAGCAAGAAGCGATATGGAGGTCTGCCACTGAAGATGCGACATGGCTTGGTGGTGAGGAAGGGCTTCTGGGGCGCATGGTCACCTCCATCAGCTTCCTTGGCCCATGGTTCTTGGTCAACAGACCAGAGGTGAGGCGCACTTCTTGGTCCCTCTCCTTCTAATCGACTCCATGCCTGAACTTTCTAGCTCTCTGATGTAGAACAAATTGTGCACGCCACTGCTCGATGATATGCTAAAACTGTTTGTTTCATGTTTGGGGTTATGTTGAAGGATATCCACGGTCACGACCATGCTTGGAGAGCGACGTGGAGAGGGCCGTGCTAGGAAATTCGCGTCTTTGGCTCCGTCGACCTTCCTTGTGGAACAACGGGCGGGATGGAAAGCGTGCTGGCAACGATTCATCGAGAAGGCCTTGTTTTTCATTGAGAAGGCGACCGGCGGTGAGCAAGCAGAGGATCGGCGTCGGCCAACTGACATCTGGGAGGAGCTGCGGTAACGACTCGGCAGTACAGAGGTGCTGCCAAAGCGACCGGGTGGCATGGACCGGTGGTATTGGAGCAGCTGCAGGTCAACTACGGCGTCCCAGCGCTTGCAGTACGGCATGCATATACGTGGAATAACTGCAGTAGCAATGAGTTGTTTCTTCATACTATTTTGATAATGTGGTTCTGTAGCTGTATTTGTAGTTCATTCATGCCAATAGTCCACTTCTAGGAACTTATTCTTGCTGATGTTATTTGAGAATCGTCGGTAGTGGATTACATTTGTCCTTGAAATCTTATGTTCTGGTATTTTTTGGCATGACTGATCTCTATAAATGAGGTGGAAACAAATTGGGGTCCAAAGTGTCTCTATTACAAGATCAGGGATATGCAAGTAGAGGTAGAAAGGAAAAAAAGGCGCTTAGGTTCTCAAGTTTAGAGGTGATACCATCTAATCCCTTGTGGAAACTAATATTTGCTTTGATATGATTTATCTCAACTTGTATGAAATAATTGTGATGAATTTATTTGGAAACTAATAGGAGCAGCGCCACCTTCTCACTGCCTTCACCGAAGAAGATTTAGCTAAATAGAGGTTTATGCAATAATTACTTTGCAATTTCTGCAGTTTAGTCATTAGTATACATTCCCTTATTACTTCAGATACGTGGAGGGTATTTTTTTTTTTCTATGAACCTGTGGTGCTCTGATATCTACAGATTCTGGTTACAGTTACAAGCTGGTCGACCATGCCAGTAAGGCCAAAGGGACAAGTTTAAAGAAATAATGTGGTAATGTCAGTTCATGTCGTCTATTTTATTTGATTATTTTCTCCAGCCATGCAAGTTTCAATGTAATTTACCTTATTGCAGAACAAATTTATTTGTTAAAAGTTTAGATGTGATTTTGTTGTCAATTCTCTTTGCTATATTTTGTGCAGCCGCTAAATACTTTTCTTCAGCGCACACTTCTTGATGTATAAATATGATTCTTTAACTTAATTTGCTCTGTATGGATATGTTTATGTTCACTGCGATTTATCATGCATGTCTTTTCAAGATAACTTGGTTAGATTCTGGTTGGTGTTAGTTCTCTAATAAGTAAAAGTAACAGTTTTGTGCATGATTGCATGACTAGATAATATCTTACAGTATTGTATACTGTTCTTCAGCGATGATTAATTGCAAGAATAGCGAAGAATGTTATGCACCCGAGTTTGGTAATAATAGGTAGTCACTTGTTCTTGCTATTAGTAACTGATAGTTGCATATTTTCCTGTTATTTCCTATTGAAATTTGAATTGTGATTTTTTCCTATTAGTAACTGATAGTAACTGATGGTTGTGTAATAAAGGCAGAGATAATCCTCTTTAATTTTTGTTATAAAGGTTAGAGTTTGATTTTGAAATGTCAAAATTGTTAAATGCTTTTCCTTTTTCTGGTTCTATGTTGATCTTTCATTGCTTGATAATGCGATTCATGTTTTCAACCATTAAGATTTTAGTGCGTAATAAAAGTGAGAGCTTGGTTACTAATGTGCAGGTCTCGCTTTTCCTTTTATCTACATGTCTTGCTATTTCTCTGCTGTTTGCCATTGTTAGTATTCATCTATGATATGATTTAGTCTATTTTGTTCAAGGAATCTTTATTGCTATGGCTCTACATGTTTCTGGAATATAGAATAAGATTTGTTCTGCTTTTTTTTTAGGTTTTAGGTTGCAGGTCGTTGCTGCTCCTATTTCTCTGCCAGGTAGTTCTCTCTATCTTTGCCTTGTACCAATGTTTTTTTTTGCCTATTGCCTTGATTATGTGAAAACTACACATCGGGTTAGGAAGACTTAATAATATGACTAGATAGTTTTTGAGAGTGACATGTTGGAGATGATTGATTATGAATATATTACTGAAAAAACACTAACAAAATGATTTAATTTTGTGTTAATAAAAAATTCAGTATTAGGGCCTCATATTGAATATTGCACTGGAGCCCCCAAATACTGGAGATGGACGAACGGATGCATCTCCTCGGTTTTTTTGCTGCAAAATGTGATGCCGGTTGTGGCTCTATGCTCACCTCTTGGATTGTGTTCTTACCGTTGAGTGCCCAACAAGAGGGAGAGGAGGAGCGCAGCTGCGCTTGAGCTCGGTGGTGGGGAAAGGAGGCTCGTGAAGATGAGCTTGTGTGTGCTGGACTGGTATCTCTATGTGTTCTCATATAGGTATGAATTTGCTTACGTAATCCCCTGATTTGTATGGAGCAAAAGCAGCTTGCTACATGCTCGAGTTTGTTCTATACCACTAACAGTTCAGCAAGATACAAAAGCCCTTCGAGTTCACACTTTTGGGTTATGGCCTGTAGATTTTCTACTATCAAAATCTATATATCAGCATATAACTTTGTCTTACATTATACAAGTTGTCGAGCTTCTCAATTTAAGCCATACTTTCAGCAGCGTTTCACCTTTTTTTTGTTGCCTCTGAACAGTGCTTTGCACTATCAACACATTACACTGTCTTACATTATACACGCTGCCAAGCTTCTCAGTTTAAGTGACACTTTCAGCTTCAAGTTGTTCTCGCTGTCAAAGTTCTCAGTTTAAGGTACACTGTCAGTAGCAAGTAATTCTCACTGCCAAGCTTCTCACTGTCTTAAAAATGTTACTGCCTAAATCAAATTCATGGGCCTCTCAGTTTACTATGTGCTCACTCTAATTGAGCACTTCTAAGCTGTATTTTACCTTTCCATCATTGATCTGTAAATTCTTCTGCTTCAATACCATCTCTGCAGTCTTGCATATACCATTGTTTCTATTACATGCATGTGGAAGAAAAATCATAGACGAGTTGAAAAGTTGGTCTCAGATATCAAAATTTATAGTTACATTGTTATTAAAATTCTTGCAGAGTTGCTGATTTTCTTATGAGTTTTTAGAATCTGCTCGTCCTTTTTTATGCATGATATGAGGAGTACATGTTAATTTAAAATACTAATAAAATGTTGCCTCCTGTTTATTTTGGGTGTTGCACAACCTGGCTATTAAGGTGTGTACAGAAACGAGGCAAAGCCGTACACAAAAAAGTTATATGTTCACTAGGATTACTGCTTCAATTGTTTAGTGTTTCTAATCTGAAAGTGGATTCGAATAAGGTCACATTTGTATCCAGATTTCTATCCCCTAGCCTCTGCCTTGGATGTGTTTTTATTTTCATGCTTCATTAATTGCACTCTTCCAGTCTATATCAAAGAGGTAGTCATGCGTGTGTCAGATCACTACTCTTTTTTGTTTCTTTGATCAGATTATTGTCGCTATCAGATCCATGATGTACCATGCATGTGTTTATTGTCGTCTTTAGGTCAGGTGTTCTATTAATTCAGTTGAACGGTCATGAGCTGAATTTGTATGCATATGTGGCTATTGATTTTGTGATTGCTCACTGTATAATATTTCATATCTTCGATAATTATTGGATTGCTTACATCCCCTGCAGGGAATACGAAGGGAAAAAGCATAGGCATACTATGTTTTACTAGTAGAATGCCCGTGCGTTGCCACGACGTCTAAGGAGTGCGAGACACGTAAACATAATGCATGTCAGAATTCAGAGATATAAAAGTAGACATATGGCCGAACATAATCATGTAATCCTTAGACTCACGCATCGGTCAATCATAAAACAAAGAACTATACTTTAAGAAACAAATAAAACTTTTCTAATCATAACTTGTCTCTGAATGAAAACTAAAATCAAATACAATAATATCAGTACATGTAACGTCAACATCGGCAAAGACTAAACAAATTCACCGAGTCACTCTCTTCGCATTGCTCACCTCCCATCTCTACACTTGGAGCAAGTCTCCTGTGGAATTTTTATAGCAGAAAAGCACCTTCCTCTACATCTCTGGGACTTCTGTAGTGTCATCATCTCCTGGTACATCTTTACAGGCAGATCTAAATTTGTCAAGCTCAACATCATCACCATTCAGAAGAGACGGCAGAAGGGGATCATTAATGCTTATTGTTCATCTTCCCTTTCCTGCGCTTAGAGCATCTCCAGTCGCGTCCCCAAACCGTCCCCCAAAGGGATTTGGGGCGCGCCGGACAAAAAATGCGTTCCAGCCGCGTCCCCCAAAGCCCATTTTTGTCCGGCGCGGCCCGATACGGTGTCCGGCGCCCCGAGCCCGTCCCCGTCCCACAGGGGACGCACCGGGGACGCCGGACACACCGAAAAGCGAGGCGAACCGACGCGGGCCCGACCCGTCAGCGGCACAGAAGGCTAAAACCCCGTCGCCTACCTTTGGTCAAGTGACGTTAATGGCGTCCCTGTTTTCCCGGGCGACGCAGGGACGCGTCTCGTCGTGCATGGCCGCGTGGCCGTCCGCGCCGGAGTTATTGCGTGCAACCACCCGCTGCCGCCGCTGTTTTAAGACGCCTGCGGTTCTCGCCGCTCACAATCCTTCTCGTCGCCGCCCCTCCCCCTCCCGGATCTTCTCCTCGCCGCTCCAAAAATGTCGAGCTCGTCCTCCCGCAAGATCGCCGCGGCGAACGGCTTCGGCCGCGGCAGCCTCACCGTGCCGGAGGCGTGGGCGCTGTACCACGCCCGGTATCCAGTCCCGCCGGACATGCGGCTGCCAAGCAGCAGCGGTTGGAAGATGGCCGTGAACGGCATTGGCGTTCCGCCGCCGCTGAAGCCGCGCATGGACCAATGGAGGGACGCCATCAAGGCCCGTCGGGCTCAACTCACCGCCGAGGAGCGGTTGGATCCGACGTGGGCGGTCAACGACAACGACGCCTGGTGGACGACGTACTTCCAGGCGAAGTACGACGTCGAGATGCACAACACCGATAACCTCGTCGGCGGCCCCAACAGCTGGAACAGGGAAGGCCGCGCCCTGTTCTGGGGCGTTCCGGGGTGCACCCTCGAGAACGTCATCCGCGGCATCCGCAACGGCGCTCCAAGGCTGGAGATGCCGTCGTCGCCGCCGCCGTCTCCTCAATGGCAGCCGAGGAGGACGACGTACTCGTCCTCCTCGCACTCTTCTTCCTCGGGACCGGCGCGATCGACACCGTCCTCGTCTTACCGGTCGGCGCCCTACACCGTCCCCAAACGGGAGGTCAAGGAGGAGCCGGCGACGCCCGTCAACACGAGGCGTGGCGGCAGCGGCAGCCGGCGGCAGCAAGGGAGGCGCGGCGGTGCCCTCCTCATCCCGAAGCCGGAGGTGAAGGAGGAGCCGGAGGAAGCGTCGCGGGCGGCGCTGCTGCCGGAGTACGAGCGGCAGCAGCGGCTCATCGCCAGCAGCGACGACCCCGAGGACTGCCCAGGGCTGCGGGCGGCGTTCTTGGCGTCCATGGACGACAAGGACGCCTGGAGGGGCGGCCTGGACGCGGCGATCGCCATGTCCATCCGCGACTCCGGCAAGCTGCTGGTGGACCACTCCGACGACGGCGAGGCAGGACGAAGCGGCTTGGTGAAGGACGAGCCCGTCGACGAGCGCGTCAAGCAGGAGGTCGTCACCGACGCCATGTACAACTTCCAGCAGTACTACGACGCCTCCGGCCGCCG
This sequence comes from Lolium rigidum, assembly GCF_022539505.1. Classification (NCBI taxonomy): domain Eukaryota; kingdom Viridiplantae; phylum Streptophyta; class Magnoliopsida; order Poales; family Poaceae; genus Lolium; species Lolium rigidum. The sequence goes on along the minus strand of NC_061509.1, from coordinate 756,127 downwards.
CAAGTGGTTCTAGATTAGGTTTAGTTTAAATTTAGTCAAATTTCGTTCGAATCTATGTAAGTTTGGACGAATCTAATCGAATCTAGTTAAGTTTAAAATTTGCGAAATTTTGTTTGGGGGACGCGACTGGGGAGCGACGTCCCCCAAACGCGGCACGAACGAAACACGTCCCCCAAACGCTCAATCCGGCGCGGTTTGGGGGACGGTTTGGGGGACGAGACTGGAGATGCTCTTAGGCTTGTTCCTCTCTGGTCGTTATTGAGTAGGTAGGCCAAACCACTTAACAGTGCCGGCTAGGGTCTAACTCAATACCAAGAGATGGTGAGACGGGTCCTTCTCGCCGTGAAAAGAATACCATACAAAAAATACATTGGCAAGTTGTGCTAGAAGAATCTGTGACATACCACCCCACAAACTGTTTTGCATCTCTGCCGCATTCCAAAGCTTGTTTATTATCTTCCCTTGGTGTGTTGCAAGGGTGAAACATCATGTCTGCACTTATAGTCAGGAGATGGTACATAGTAGATTTAACCAAAAACGAAAACATCACTAAGAACTATCAGGGTGCTATTCGCAATACATGCTGACCAAGCTTAGTTTTAAAATGAATAGCATGATTCTGCTCACCAATTAACATGACCATGTCTAACAAGAGATGGCAAATACTACATATGTGATACAAGATAAAAAGTTGAGAAAGCACAAACTGCACATACAGAAACCATCTCTGGTGCTATTTTTATCAACAGTAAAGATGTAATTTCAGCTTTTCAGTTCAGAAAAACATGGCAAGGAAATTTATCAGCTATATCACATATGTTGTCTCTGCAAAAGGAAAGAGCAAATTATATAATAATTTAACACAAGAGCTAGCCGCTCGCCGGAGCCCAAGCATAACCATTCTGCTGCTGCGTCGGTATGCTTTTGCAGAAACAAACAGCAAGTGAATCTTTAAGCTAGTACTAATAATTCTTCTACTCACTCGGGTTTAAAACAATAGTCAAAAATTCTATCCAGAGCTGGAGAGATATTACAAAATATATAAGACATTTTTTGAGATGTCTGTAATAGCAACCACTTGTAATCAGTTAATCTCTACTATAACAACCTGATATGATGCATTACCCTATAAAGTAATCTTTGTTTACGGATTTAACGTTACAAACCCGTGATCCCTGCTGCGTAGACCAAGCTATATGACATAAATTAGACAGCTAGGTCAGCCTAGGTGTACTGGCACAGCATCACATATTGTACTAAGCAAAAAGATGACTGAGTAGTGAATGCAATTGTGGCTACATGGGAGAAGGAAGAACATAGTTCATCAGAAACCTGTGGTAGCTTTCTTGACCCTGCTATCGAAGGGATATGTGCTTCTAACCAATCGCCAACTACAGCAAAATCGAGAAAACAGTCCACACAACTGTAAATTACATTGGCTGGGCATCTCATTATTTCAACTTGAAAGAAGTCAGATAGTAATCACAATCTGCAAGTCATGTTGATTTGATACAGAATGCTCCTTCTAAGATTCAATTCTTGCACAACATGTACAATAAAAAGAGCCGGTAAGCTCTACCGGCTGGGGACCACCAACATAGGATCTTAGGTCGCCTGCTAGGTAGGGAATCGAAGTGGTTCCCCGGTTGCCTCGCATTATTTAGAACTAAAAGTATAATATTATCTGATATAATATCAAAAACCAATCAACTCTCCTTGAGTCTACTTCCTCCTTCCTCATCCCACACATCACACTTTTGAGCATATTGGGTCTACGGGATTTCATTAGTTCTAAATGATTGGGATTGCCTTTTTTTATGCTTCTGTTTTAGTGACCCCACCCAGAAAAATAGGTGTTTGGATTTAGTTTCCCAATCAGTATGCTTCAATCTGTATGTTCAATGTAATCCTAAAAAATCAAGAATACCCCAAGACTACCAGGAAAAATGGATTTAGTTTCCCAATCAGTATGCTTAATGTAATCCTAAGAAATCAAGAATAGCCCAGGACTACCAGGAACATTTTAAGGGGGACACGCTCATTCAGCACCAACTTCAGGATCTTGTCAATGAGCATAAATCGGAGATGGAAAATGCACTCAGTCAGGCACCATCTTCAGACGTGCGTACCCCAGATACCTGGATAGAACAGGTAAACGGATGATCATTGATCACTTAAGACACAGAATCTAAAAATGTTAACAGTAACAAGGGAGCGGACAGTGTGAGTTAGGAATGATGAATTTCTATCATGCAAGGTACTCACTACGTGTGCAATATCCCTTGGAGCCTGTCTTCTGAAACTGATTTCCACTTATTGCCAATCTCTTTAGCTATTCACTGGTAACCCTATTTTTATGTAAAGCATATCAGAAGATAATACACTTCAGATCGAGTGAACAATGTGATGGTGCCATCAGAAATTTGAAGAACTTACCGACATGTTGCATGCCATACTGTCTATATTAGCAGGGAAGGCGTCGTTCTCCCTGGCGAGGCCTCTATGGCCTTCTGGAAACAGCTGTGATACTGTTAGAATATCAAATTGTTTATGTACTTCGGGCACAATTCGATTGAGCCGAATGAGTGGTCGGCGGTAATTCTGAGCTCCTATAACATCGTAAGCACTGAAACATATCTTCTCTAGCTGTTAGAGACGCATACCAGAACTTATTTTGCTAAATAAAAGCATACAGTTATGACGTATCTATGCTCTGAGATAGTATCTTTTTTTCAAATAAGATCATACAAAGAAGAAAACAGCAATGCACTATCCTGATGAGCGTGCTGGCACAATGTACTACAGAGCAATTCATAGGGGGGAAAGTGTGACATGGCAAGGTTTATTTCCCAGAGCAATCCATGTTAGTTAATGCCTTAATGTTTAACTTCAACGAATAATCTTACACCGGCAACTTAACAACCATCATCAGAATTCAGAAGTGAGTACATATTCTACCATGAACTATCTCTAAGGCGCTCCTAGTACAAAGATACATACCATTAGAAATCACAAGATGAAAATAACATAACTTTTTATTCATGAGATCTACAATTTCAGTACCACCAAGAACAATTTCAGTAGTAGCATGGAAGATATTTATCAACATAGAGAGAGGTATTAATCCCTATAGGATAGGTCAGGTTGTCATCAATTATAAAGAGGCAGACACAAAAACATACCTTAGATTATTAAATACACCGTAGAGACGTCCAAGTTCCTCCACTTCAATGTAATCAGATAAACTTAACAATTGCATGGTTCTGAGATATGACTGAGTACCTTGCATAGGGAAACAAGAATAATTAGACTGAGGCAGCTAACAACAACATGAACTTGATCATCCAACTCAGTGAAGTATTCTTAATATCCGCCACCTATCACCAGGATAATCAGTTTCGATAATCTTGTAAGCTTTCTAGCCCAGTGCAAGCATATACAACCAGAAGCCACTTGCATCAACAGATATATTAGTTGATATAATGCGAGCTCTATGAGTAGGGGAAACTATCATAAGCATTCTGCACCCATAATGTCACTCACAATGCGCATGAAAATCAGGTATTTATGATAAATTTAACATTCACTGCATCAAGATCTGTATCCCGACTCAGTGATCATGTTTTCAGTGTTCCAGTGTAACATCAAAATAATATTTTTTTTCGATTTTTTTATGGTTCACAATTCCTTAAAACTGTTACACCTAAGTCTAATAGAAGGAAGGTACTTGGCACAAAGCATCATAGATCAACACATCAGGACAATTTATATTACAGGGATTTTGTTCATGATCTAGGCAATGCTGCATTGAAAGGGCTTATATGTGCTTTCCTCGCTAACCCAGATGCCAACTTAAATTATAGTAAATCTTGGTTTTATGCACTTCCGGTCACCAGGGCTGTTTTTCTAATGCATGAGGTAGAGCTCTTTGTCCTTTCTTATTTGTTTAAGGCGCATCACAACATATAAAAGGGCCAAACATATAAAGCTAGCCCAATTCCATTTCCAATCTTAACAGAACTTCACCGCACTGGAAAAATGTCGACAACTCTACATTCTCTCCTCTGAACTCTTCTTACCATCGAACACTTGCATTTCAGCTTTTTCAGGGATCCCAAATGCACAAACCAATGCAACTCTAGCTCACATATACAGGTTCACACAAAACGAATCAGTAAATTGAGAAAAATTTAGGCATGGATCTAGCGTAGCATCCAGTACAAAGTAGACTGGGGCAGCAACAAAAACTGCACGCAAGAACGGAACATACCAGCGGTACTGGATCGGCGTGACGCCGGCCTTCCAGAGCGCAATTTTCTCGAAGGCTTGAATGGGGAGGAGGACATGGTAGTTGGGCGGATTGCAGATGTCGCCGGCGTCGGCGAGGAAGCCCTAGTTGGGGCCGTGACGACGATGGAGATGTCGGCGAGGCAGTACTTTAGGTCCTCCACGCACATGACCTCGTAACACCCGCCGCACGACAGGCCGCGGTCGAACAACGCGTGCTCAGCTCCACTGTCACCATCACATACCCGTGCTTCCCCAGATCCCCAAACCTGCACGTCACAAGCCTAGAAGCACAAATCAATTTCCGTATGCAATGAATCATACAATCAGAACACCTTAAGAAATAGGATTGCAAGAACTGTACGATCAGAAACAGAAACTCTAGTATCTGATTATATCGGTCTATGAAAATTTTGGTCGCGACGACGGGTGCCCCGAGGACGCTGCACATGTTCGGAGTGAGTGCCCTAGGCGGGTATTGCGGGACTGGTCATCTCGTTCGTCGGCGCAGCTCTGGGATCAGGGGAACGCGTTCTAGAGTGAACGCGCCGGCGAGGTTGAGCAAAGTTGGGGAGTCTCCTGTGGATGGGGGCGAGGGTTAGGGGCGGCCGTACGGTGGAGTTGTGGCCCGTGGATCCGGCGTGCGTGATCGTGGGAGGTATGGGCGGTTATTTCTTCACTTTTTCCTGCGTGGAGAGGATTGAGGTAGGCCGACGTGCAGGGCCTTCGGGACTCTGAACCGGGGTGGAAGGAGGGACGTACCAACCATCTCACCACCTCTAGCTATTTAATATAGTAGGGAGGTTACATATCATATTATGATTGGTTAGTTTGCTAAGGTATACAATACTGATGGAATGTTCAATGAGTAACTGCCTTGACCAGCTTGTTGTTTTACTTCTTGTGGCTGTTGAGGGCATCTCCAGCGGCGCGACGCATTTTAGCATCCGCGCGCGTCCGTTTGCGTCGGCTCTTTTGGTCGAAAACGACCGCGCGTCCGTTTGCGTCGGGGTGGCTCCAGCGGCACGACGCATTTTTTTTAGAACGAATCATTTTTTTGAACTGAAACATAATTTACAAAAACTGAAACATAACTTACATACTTGAAAACATAAAAAAAAAAAACTAAAACGCCTACTGCTGCGCATCGTCGCCGTGCTGCTCCTCGTCGCTGTCGAGCAAGATGATCTCCGGTACGTCCCACGGCCAGTAGCCATCCGGGGAGCGTGCGCCGGGCGCGATCGCGGTGCTTGAGGTTGAGGAGGCTGCGGCCGAGGCGGCGGTGGAGGCGCCCGGGGCTGCGGCCGTGGCGGCGGATGAGGAGCCCGGCCATAAGGGCCGTGGCGGCGGTGGGGAGGCGCCCAGCCATAAGGCTGTGGCGGCGGTGGGGAGGCGCCCAAGGCTGTGGCGGCGGTGGAGGAGGCGCCGCCGAGTCCGGGAGCGCCCGTCGAAGGGCTTCATCGGCGGACGAGCCGGGCGGCATGACAGCGGTGGCGTAGCGGGGCAACGGCGGCTGCACCGGCGCGTCGTACTCGGAGACGAGGAGGCCGAGCTTGGCCATCTCGTCGTCCGTCATGTTGTCGGGGAACTCGAAGTTCCGGCCCTCCGCCATGGCCTCGCTGCCATTCGTGGAAGACGAGGCCGACGTAGTCCTCGCTGTCGTCCTTCACCTCCTCGCTATGGTACGCGAGCGCCTCGATGTAGTCGTCGTCGTCGTCGTAGACGGCGTAGGCTTCGTCGTCCTCGTCCTCGTCCTCGCGGTCGTTGTGCTGCGGCTGCTCACGTCGCGTCGGCGCCTGCTGACGACGCGTCGGCGCCTGCTGACGACGAGCCGGCGGTGGAGGGCCGAAGGGATAATCCATGTCGCCCATGAAGCCAGCCCTTCGTCTGCTGTCCGTCTCCGTGGACAGGTACGTACGCCAACTCTCCGAGTCGATGGCGTACGCCGGATCGGCGCGGAGGTCCGGCCGGCGGATATCGCCTCCTGCGCCGGATCTCCTTGGTCCGCTCGGGCTCGCGCGCGGTGCTCGGAGGGATGGGCACCCGGCGGCAGCTGAGCCGCCAGGCAGCTGCACGCCGGACCAGGCGTCGCACGGCACCCATTTGCCGTGCATGAGCCTCCCCACCGTGACGGGGAGCGCCACCTTCTTGCTGCCGCTGCCGGAGGCCTCGAAGTCGTTCTTCTTCCCCATGGCGCAGCGGCGGTTGTGGTGCGAGTGGAGCTGTGGGCGAAGGAGCAACGCGGCCGCGGGGCTTTAAGGGCGGCCGCGCACGGGATACGATGCCATTGAAGGCGGCGCAGAAGCCCAGCCGCCGCCCGCCGGTGCACGCGCGAACGAGGAAGCTGCGGCATTCATGGCGAAGGCAGCGGCGCGGACGCGGAAGCGCTGACCGCGGAAGCGATGGCCGCGGAAGCGATGCCCTCCATGCAGGCTCGCTGCCAGGCGGGCCCGGTGGAGACCGCAGCGGACACTTTGCGCGTCCGCGCAGCGTCCGCCGAGACGCAAACCTGGCGCATATTTGGGCCAGGTTTGCGTCTCCGCGGACGGCCCGGTCACTTTGCGTCGTGCCGCTGGAGAGGGTGCCAGACGCATTTACGACCAAAGCGGACGCAAACGGTCGAGATGCCCTGAAGGATTGCTTCTCTATTTCTGGCTGGAGATGCCCTGAAGGATTGCTTCTCTATTTCTGTTGTTATAGAACCATGCTATTTAATCCCATCCACTCTGTTCAGTTGCTGCAAAAACTATGTATGCTATATAAATGTCTGTTGGGTGTGTGTCCGTGCGAATAGCAAGGGTCTAATCCTACAAGATTTTTTTCAGTACCCTGATGTGCCTCAGTTGCGTAGAAATGTGGTTTCATCGAGTGGATCTAGATGAAAATTGGGGGCATGTACAATCAAGAGCTCTCTCACTTTTCGAAATTAAATGATGCTAGACCAACGCATGTTTTTTCTTGGCTGTACCTATTTCTCTGTGTGCAAACAGGAACACATTATTTATCACTTGCTAATATTCTGGATGTTATGTTATTGTTGCAGGTTGATGGCAGATACTCAGATATATAGGAAATTATGCGCACACATACTTGGTAAGTTAAGTCTCTTTATGTATATCGTTGCTTCTATTTTATTTTCCAGACTCTTTTTATATTCATTTTCACACATTTCGGGGTGTTGCGACATTGGGTAAATATTACTGATTGACGCAGCCTACAACCATTCTATTTACTTGCTTTAATTTGGTTTTGCTATGTGTACTTCCTTTTACTCAAGAGAGTTCTTTATAATTATCGTTTACAGAAGAGTCAATCCTTATAGAAGGATATAATATAGGTGTCCCGATGGACTATGCTCTCTATTATTTCTTAAAATGGGATCTGCATGTTAGATCATATGCCGCATTTCTATTGTTTAACTTAACTCGCTTTCTTTCTGACATATGCTCTACCTCAAGAATTTCTTTTAGATTTCGTTTTTTCCATTTCCAATATTTTGAATGCTTTGTTTCAGGACCTGTAGAGGAAGTTCTTGCACTGCAATTCAACTAGATCTTGCTCTGGTTAGTATTTGGATTATAATTATCATTTACAACTAGAAATATCTTTTTATTTCACACATTACTTGGGAATGTATGCTGAGAATTTTCTCCTTTTGTTCATAGGTTCACAAAAGTATGCATTGCATGACTCACAGATTATTGGATTAGACATAAACTGAAATTATTATACTTGTCCTGGGATCCTACCATCTGACCAATTCATTCCCGCTTCCTTTTCTCATATTTCGCTTTTTTAAGTGTATCCCGATGAGTCTTTCCTTTTTCTTGTCTCAAATCGCTACTTGCTTCAGTAAATCAGTTTACTTATCACAATCTTTTCGTTGTTCATAGCTCATGTTCAGATAGATCTAAAACTTGAACCATAAATTATGCCGAGGAGGGTCTATTGTGAGGGTTGTAGCTGTATGAGATAGGGTCAGTACGACTTCAGCATCACAGTCGTTGTACTGGTGGTAGCAACAATGATTCTCCACACAGGTGCTGGTGGCTATGTCTCTCTAAAATGATGTATACGCCGCTCGATTCCTGAGCCCTTCTTGGTTATTTCATTAATTGGATAAAATATCAGGCCATGTGTGAATCTTTATGGTTAATTGCAGTCCCACGGAGTACTTATTTTATAGAGTTATGATATACGTTGCATATTAGTTTTGTGGCATACAATCTGCCCATCACAATTTTGTTCGAATGGCAGGAGGATAATATTTAGGAAGGTTTTGGTAGTTTAAACGTGTGCAAGATGATATTTAAATGTATGTAATAAATAATTTTGTGTCTATTACTAAATTTGCATGTATGATTATTTTGTGTCATGAAACGACATCTAGATAGTTTTTCCGGAGATGTTATGATAGTCTGCGGCTATGTCACAAATTAGTACCACTATTGATTTCAAGGGTAGAAGCATATGACCAAGGTATCTGCATCACTATTGATTTCAAGGGAAGAAGCAGGTGCCATTCTTCACCACTATAGATGGTTAGTTTGCTATCTCATCCAGAGCCAGTAATTCCTCATAATATTTCTGATGGCATTTACGGAAATCGGATTGTACTATGTGATACGTCTCAAACGTATCTATAATTTCTTATGTTCCATGCTAGTTTTATGATAATACTCACATGTTTTATATACACTTTATATCATTTATATGCATTTTCTGGAAATAACCTATTAACGAGATGCCGAAGCGCCAGTTCCTGTTTTGTGCTATTTTTGGTTTCAGAAATCCTACACAGGAAATATTCTCGGAATTGGACGAAACGAACGCCCAGGGTCTTATTTTTTCACAGAGCTTCCAGAAGACCGAAGAGGATACGAAGTGGGGCCACGAGGCGCCCTAACCATAGGTCGGCGTGGCTAGCATGGGGCCCACGCCGGCCTATGGTGTGGGGCCCCCATGCCTCCTCCGACTCTGCCCTTCCGCCTACTTAAACTCTCCGTCGCGAAAACCCTATTACCGAGAGCCACGATACGGAAAAAGTTCCAGAGACGCCGCCGCCGCCAATCCCATCTCGGGGGATTCAGGAGATCGCCTCCGGCACCCTGCCGGAGAGGGGAATCATCAACCGGAGGACTCTACATCACCATGATCGCCTCCGGACTGATGTGTGAGTAGTTCATCCTTGGACTATGGGTCCATAGCAGTAGCTAGATGGTTGTCTTCTCCTCTTGTGCTATCATGTTTAGATCTTGTGAGCTGCCTATCATGATCAAGATCGTCTATTTGTAATGCTACATGTTGTGTTTGTTGGGATCCGATGAATATTGAATACTATGTCACGTTGATTATCAATCTATCATATATGTGTTGTTTATGTTCTTGCATGCTCTCCGTTGCTAGTAGAGGATCTGGCCAAGTTGATACTTGTGACTCCAAGAGGGAGTATTTATGCTCGATAGTGGGTTCATGCCTCCATTGAATCTGGGACAGTGACAGAAAGTTCTAAGGTTGTGGATGTGCTGTTGCCAGTAGGGATAAAACATCAATGCTTTGTCTAAGGATATTTGTGTGGATTACATTACGCACCATACTTAATGCAATTATTTGTTGTTTGCAACTTAATACTGGAAGGGGTGCGGATGCTAACCCGAAGGTGGACTTTTTAGGCATAGATGCATGCTGGATAGCGGTCTATGTACTTTGTCGTAATGCCCTAAGTAAATGTCATATTAGTCATCATGATATGTATGTGCATTGTTATGCCCTCTCTATTTGTCAATTGCCCAACTGTAATTTGTTCACCCAACATGCTATTTCTTATGGGAGAGACACCACTAGTGAACAGTGGACCCTGGTCCATTCTTTAACATCTAAATACAATCAACTGCAATCATTGTTCTCTGTTGTTCTTTGCAAACAAACATCATTCTCCACACCATACGTTTAATCCTTTGTTTTCAGCAAGCCGGTGAGATTGACAACCTCACTGTTAAGTTGGGGCAAAGTATTTTGATTGTGTTGTGCAGGTTCCACGTTGGCGCCGGAATCCCTGGTGTTGCGCCGCACTACACTCCTCCACCAACAACCTTCACGTGGCCTTCATCTCCTACTGGTTCGATAAACCTTGGTTTCTTACTGAGGGAAACTTGCTGTTGTACGCATCACAACTTCCACTTGGGGTTCCCAACGGGCGTGTGCTTTACGCGTCAACAAGCTAAATTTCTGGCGCCGTTGCCGGTGAGATCAAGACACGCTGCAAGGGGAGTCTCCCACATCCAATCTCTTTACTTTGTTTTTGTCTTGCTTTACTTTACTTTATTTTCTGTCTTGTTTGCTTTATCTATATCAAAAATACAAAAAAATTAGTCACTTGCATTTACTTAATTTAGTTTGTTTTACTTATTTCTATTACTGTTAAAATGAATACTCCTGAGAACACTAAGTTGCGTGATTTCACTAGCACTAATAATAATGATTTTATATGTACTCCTATTGCTCTACTTGCTACTACAGCAGAATTCTATGAAATTAAACCTGCTTTACTAAATCTTGTTATGAGAGAGCAATTTTCTGGTGTTAGTTCTGATGATGCTGCTGCCCATCTTAATAATTTTGTTGAACTTTGTGAAATGCAAAAGTATAAGGATGTAGATGGAGACATTATAAAACTGAAATTATTTCCTTTCTCCTTAAGAGGAAGAGCTAAAGATTGGTTGCTATCTTTGCCTAAGAATAGTATTGATTCATGGACTAAATGTAAATATGCTTTCATTGGTAGATATTATCCTCCTGCTAAAATTATATCTTTGAGAAGTAGCATAATGAATTTTAAGCAATTGGATAATGAACATGTTGCTCAAGCATGGGAAAGAATGAAATCTTTGGTAAAGAATTGCCCTACCCATGGACTAACTACTTGGATGATCATCCAAACCTTTTATGCAGGACTGAATTTTTCTTCGCGGAACCTATTGGATTCAGCTGCTGGAGGTACTTTTATGTCCATCACTTTGGGGGCGGCAACAAAGCTTCTTGATAATATGATGATCAATTACTCTGAATGGCACACTGAAAGGACTCCACAAGGTAAGAAGGTAAATTCTGTTGAAGAAACCTCTTCTTTGAGTGATAAGATTGATGTTATTATGTCTATGCTTGTGAATGGTAGATCTAATGTTGATCCTAATAATGTTCCTTTAGCTTCATTGGTTGCCCAAGAAGAACATGTTGATGTGAACTTCATTAAAAATAATAATTTCAACAACAATGCTTATAGGAATAATTCTGGTAACAACTATAGGCCATATCCTTCTAATAATGGTAATGGTTATGGTAATTCTTATGGTAATTCTTACAACAATAGTAGGAGTGTACCCTCTGGTCTTGAGGTCATGCTTAAAGAATTTATTAGTACACAAACTGCTTTTAACAAATCTGTTGAGGAAAAGCTTGGTAAAATTGATGTTCTTGCTTCTAATGTTGATAGTCTTGCTGCTGATGTTGATATTTTAAAATTGAAAGCTATGCCTAATGAAACTAAAGATATTAAGTCATTTGCTACAGCAAACGCCATACAAGTTCGAATTAATGAAAATATTAGATTGATGGCTGAATTGCATGCTAGGTGGGAAAGAGAAGAAAAACTAGCTAAAGAGGATAATGTATCTAAAGTTTGGACTATTACCACCACTAGTAATGATGATGCTACATGATGCTAAACCTCCTACTATCAATGGTAAAATAATTTGTGTTGGCAATGTTTCTACTCCTAATGCAAAGCATGCAAAACTGCCTGAAACTGCTAAAACTGCTGAAACTGTTTGTGATAAAACTGCTGAATTTTTTCAAAATATTGGGGACAATGATCCCATTGCTGTAGATCATAATGGTTTAGATTTTGATGATTGTCATATCTCTGAAGTTATTAAGTTCTTACAAAAACTTGCTAGAAGTCCTAATGCTAGTGCTATAAATTTGGCATTTACAAAACATATTACAAATGCTCTTATAAAAGCTAGAGAAGAGAAATTAAAACTTGAAACTTCTATTCCTAGGAAGTTGGAAGATGGTTGGGAGCCCATCATTAATATGAATGTCAATGATTTTGATTGTAATGCTTTATGTGATCTTGGTGCAAGTATTTCTGTTATGCCTAAGAAACTCTATGATATGCTTGACTTGCCACCATTGAAAAATTGTTATTTAGATGTTAATCTTGCTGATAGTTCTATAAAGAAACCTTTGGGGAGGATTGATAATGTTCGCATTACGGTTAACAATAACCTTGTCCCCTTTGATTTTGTTGTCTTGGATATTGAATGCAATGCATCTTGTCCCATTATTTTGGGAAGACCTTTTCTTCGAAGTGTTGGTGCTATTATTGATATGAAGGAAGGAAATATTAAATATCAATTCCCGCTCAAGAAAGGTATGGAACACTTCCCTAGAAAGAGAATGAAGTTACCTTTTGATTCTATTATTAGAACAAATTATGATGTTGATGCTTCATCTCTTGATAATACTTGATTCACACTTTCTGCGCCTAGCTGAAAGGCGTTAAAGAAAAGCGCTTATGGGAGACAACCCATTATTTTACTACAGCAATTTTGTTTTATATTTGGGTCTTGGAAGTTGTTACTACTGTAGCAACCTCTCTTTATCTTTATTTTATTGCATTGTTGTGCCAAGTAAAGTCTCTAATAGTAAAGTTGATACTAGATTTGGATTGCTACGCAGAAACAGATTTTTACCTGTCACGAATTTGAGTAGATCTCTCTGTAGGAAACTCATAAAATGCTGCAAATTTACACACGTGATCCTCAGATATGTACGCAACTTTCATTAGTTTTGAGCTTTTTCATCTGAGCCTGTTAAGTGCCTCTGAAAAATTCGTCTTTACGGACTGTTCTGTTTTGACAGATTCTGCCTTTTATTTCGCATTGCCTCTTTTGCTATGTTGAATGGATTTCTTTGTTCCATTAACTTTCGGTAGCTTTGGGTAATGTCCAGAAGTGTTAAGAATGATTATGTCACCTCTGAATATGTGAATTTTTGATTATGCACTAACCCTCTAATGAGTTTGTTTTGAGTTTGGTGTGGAGGAAGTTTTCAAGGATCAAGAGAGGAGGATGATACAATATGATCAAGAAGAGTGAAAATTCTAAGCTTGGGGATGCCCCCGTGGTTCATCCCTGCATATTGATACGTCCCCGACGTATCGATAATTTCTTATGTTCCATGCCATATTATTGATGATACCTACATGTTTTATGCACACTTTATGTCATATTCGTGCATTTTCTGGAACTAACCTATTAACAAGATGCCGAAGAGCCGATTCTTGTTTTCTGCTGTTTTTGGTTTCAGAAATCCTAGTAACGAAATATTCTCGGAATTGGACGAAATCAAGACCCGGGGTCCTATTTTGCCACGAAGCTTCCGGAAGACCGAAGAGGAGTCGAAGTGGGGCCACGAGGGGCCGCCACTATAGGGCGGCGCGGCCCGGGTCTTGGCCGCGCCGACCTGTAGTGTGGGGCCCTCGTGTGGCCCCCACGTTGCCCTTTCGCCTACTTAAAGCCTCCGTCGCGAAACCCCCGATGCGAAAAACCACGATACGGAAAACCTTCCGGAGACGCCGCCGCCGCCAATCCCATCTCGGGGGATTCCGGAGATCTCCTCCGGCACCCTGCCGGAGAGGGGATTCATCTCCCGGAGGACTCTACACCGCCATGGTCGCCTCCGGAGTGATGAGTGAGTAGTTCACCCCTGGACTATGGGTCCATAGCAGTAGCTAGATGGTTGTCTTCTCCTCATTGTGCTTCATTGTTGGATCTTGTGAGCTGCCTAACATGATCAAGATCATCTATCCGTAATACTCTATGTTGTGTTTGTCGGGATCCGATGGATAGAGAATACCATGTTATGTTAATTATCAAGTTATTACATATGTGTTGTTTATGATCTTGCATGCTCTCCGTTATTAGTAGAGGCTCGGCCAAGTTTTTGCTCTTAACTCCAAGAGGGAGTATTTATGCTCGATAGTGGGTTCATGCCCGCATTGACACCGGGACGAGTGACGAAAAGTTCTAAGGTTGTGCCTTGTCTTGTTGCCACTAGGGATAAAACATTGATGCTATGTCTAAGGATGTAGTTGTCGATTACATTACGCACCATACTTAATGCAATTGTCTGTTGCTTTGCAACTTAATACTGGAAGGGGTTCGGATGATAACTCTGAAGGTGGACTTTTTAGGCATAGATGCGGTTGGATGGCGGTCTATGTACTTTGTCGTAATGCCCAATTAAATCTCACTTGTACTTATCATGACATGTATGTGCATTGTTATGCCCTCTCTATTTGTCAATTGCCCGACTGTAATTTGTTCACCCAACATGCTTTTATCTTATGGAAGAGACACCTCTAGTGAACTGTGGACCCCGGTCCATTCTTTAATACTGAAATACAAATCTGTCTGCAATACTTGTTTTACTTGTTTTCTCTCGCAAACAATCATCTTCCACACAATACGGTTAATCCTTTGTTACAGCAAGCCGGTGAGATTGACAACCTCACTCGTTTCGTTGGGGCAAAGTACTTTGGTTGTGTTGTGCAGGTTCCACGTTGGCGCCGGAATCTCTGGTGTTGCGCCGCACTACATCCCGCCGCCATCAACCTTCAACGTGCTTCTTGGCTCCTCCTGGTTCGATAAACCTTGGTTTCTTTCTGAGGGAAAACTTGCTACTGTCTGCATCACACCTTCCTCTTGGGGTTCCCAACGGACGTGTGTCAATTGCACGCATCAAGCTCTTTTTCTGGCGCCGTTGCCGGGGAGATCAAGACACGCTGCAAGGGGAGTCTCCACTTCCCAATCTCTTTACTTTGTTTTTGTCTTGCTTTATTTTATTTACTACTTTGTTTGCTGCATTATATCAAAACACAAAAAAATTAGTTGCTAGCTTTACTTTATTTACTTGTCTTGCACTCTATATCAAAAACACAAAAAAATTAGTTTACTTGCATTTACTTTATCTAGTTTGTTTTATTTACTACTGCTAAAATGGCCACCCCTGAAAATACTAAGTTGTGTGACTTCACTAGCACAAATAATAATGATTTCCTATGCACACCTATTGCTCCACCTGCTACTACAGCAGAATTCTTTGAAATTAAACACTGCTTTACTAAATCTTGTTATGCGAGAGCAATTTTCCAGTGTTAGTTCCGATGATGCTGCTGCCCATCTCAATAATTTTGTTGAACTATGTGAAATGCAAAAATATAAAGATGTAGATGGTGACATTATAAAATTAAAATTGTTTCCTTTCTCATTAAGAGGAAGAGCTAAAGATTGGTTGCTATCTCTCGCCTAAGAATAGTATTGATTCATGGACTAAATGCAAGGATGCTTTTATTGGTAGATATTATCCCCCTGCTAAAATTATATCTTTGAGGAGTAGCATAATGAATTTTAAACAATTGGATAATGAACATGTTGCTCAAGCTTGGGAAAGAATGAAATCTTTGGTTAAAAATTGCCCAACCCATGGATCGACTACTTGGATGATCATCCAAACCTTCTATGCAGGACTAAATTTTTCTTCGCGGAATTTATTGGATTCAGCTGCTGGAGGTACCTTTATGTCCATCACTCTTGGTGAAGCAACAAAGCTTCTTGATAATATGATGGTTAATTACTCCGAATGGCACACGGAAAGAGCTCCACAAGGTAAGAAGGTAAATTCCGTTGAAGAATCCTCTTCCTTGAGTGATAAGATTGATGCTATTATGTCTATGCTTGTGAATGGTAGGACTAATGTTGATCCTAATAAAGTTCCGTTAGCTTCATTGGTTGCTCAAAATTCTAGGCCATATCCTGCTAATGGTAATTCTTATGGTAGATATGTTTCACCTAATGAGGAAAAGATGTTAGAAATTGAAAGATCCACCAAGAGCTTTATGCAATCACAATATGAGCAAAATAAATTGTTTACTAAAACTATGAATGAACAATCTACCATGTTGAAGAATATAGGAAATCAACTTGAAAATCTGAATATGGAGATTTCTGGGTTGCAAACTAAACTTGCAAATGCTGAAATCCGAATCTCATACATGTCTGCGTCACAATCTTCTTTAATTAATAAAATGGCTGCTAAACCCGAGGATATTGAAAATAAAATTGTTACTACAGCAAATGCCATCCAAGTTAGAATTAATGAGAATATAAGATTAATGGCTGAACTGCGTGCTAGGTGGGATAGAGAAGAAAATGAAAAACTAGCTAAAGAGAAAAATGTAGCTAAAGTTTGGACTATTACCACTAGCAATGCTAATTCTTCACATGTTGCTGCACGTCCTACTATCAATAATAAAATAATTGGTATTGGCAATGTTTCTACTCCTAGTGCAAAGCGCGCAAAATTACCTGAAACTGCTAAAACTGCTGAAACTGCCTGTGATAAAACTGCTGAAATTTTTTCCAACCTTGGGGATGATAATCCCATTGCTTTAGATTGTAATGAGTTAGATTTTGATGATTGCCACATCTCTGAAGTTATAAAGTTCTTACAAAAACTTGCTAAGAGTCCCAATGCTAGCTCTGTAAACTTGGCTTTCACAAAACATATTACAAATGCTCTCATAAAAGCTAGAGAAGAGAAACTAAAACTTGAAACTTCTATTCCTAGAAAGCTAGAGGATGGTTGGGAGCCCATCATTAAAATGAGGGTCAAAGATTTTGATTGTAATGCTTTATGTGATCTTGGTGCAAGTATTTCGTTATGCCTAAGAAAGTCTATGATATGCTTGACTTGCCACCATTGAAAAACTGTTATCTGGATGTTAATCTCGCCGATAATGCTAAAAAGAAACCTTTGGGGAAAGTTGATAATGTTCATATTATGGTTAACAATAACCTTGTCCCCGTTGATTTTGTTGTCTTGGATATTGAATGCAATGCATCTTGCCCCATTATATTGGGAAGACCTTTTCTTCGAACCGTTGGTGCTACTATTGATATGAAGGAAGGTAATATTAACTATCAATTTCCTCTCAAGAAAGGTATGGAACACTTCCCTAGAAAAAGAATGAAGTTACCTTATGATTCTATTATTAGAACAAATTATGATGTTGATGCTTCATCTCTTGATGTTACTTGAGTTACACTTTCTGCGCCTAGCTGAAAGGCGTTAAAGAAAAGCGCTTATGGGAGACAACCCACGTTTTTACTACAGTATTTTTGTTTTATATTTGAGTCTTGGAAGTTGTTTACTACTGTAGCAACCTCTCCTTATCTTAGTTTTATGTTTTGTTGTGCCAAGTAAAGTCTTTGATAGTAAAGTAAATACTAGATTTGGATTACTGCGCAGAAACAGATTTCTTTGCTGTCACGAATCTGGGTCTAATTCTCTGTAGGAAACTCAGAAAATTAAGCCAATTTACGTGAGTGATCCTCAGATATGTACGCAACTTTCATTCAATTTGGGAATTTTCATTTGGCAAGTCTGGTGCCCTAATAAAATCCATCTTTACGGACTGTTCTGTTTTGACAGATTCTGCCTTTTATTTCGCATTGCCTCTTTTGCTATGTTGGATGAATTTCTTTGATCCATTAATGTCCAGTAGCTTTATGCAATGTCCAGAAGTGTTAAGAATGATTGTGTCACCTCTGAACATGTTAATTTTTATGGAGCACTAACCCTCTAATGAGTTGTTTCGAGTTTGGTGTGGAGGAAGTTTTCAAGGATCAAGAGAGGAGTATGATACAATATGATCAAGGAGAGTGAAAGCTCTAAGCTTGGGGATGCCCCGGTGGTTCACCCCTGCATATTCTAAGAAGACTCAAGCGTCTAAGCTTGGGGATGTCCAAGGCATCCCCTTCTTCATCGACAACATTATCAGGTTCCTCCCCTGAAACTATATTTTTATTCCGTCACATCTTATGCACTTTGCTTGGAGCGTCGGTTTGTTTTTGTTTTTGTTTTGTTTGAATAAAATGGATCCTAGCATTCACTTTATGGGAGAGAGACACGCTCCGCTGTAGCATATGGACAAGTATGTCCTTAGGCTCTACTCATAGTATTCATGGCGAAGTTTTCTTCTTCGTTAAATTGTTATATGGTTGGAATTGGAAAATACTACATGTAGTAACTCTAAAAATGTCTTGGATAATTTGATACTTGGCAATTGTTGTGCTCATGTTTAAGCTCTTGCATCATATACTTTGCACCCATTAATGAAGAAACACTTAGAGCTTGCTAATTTGGTTTGCATATTTGGTTTCTCTAGAGTCTAGATAATATCTAGTATTGAGTTTTGAACAACAAGGAAGACGGTGTAGAGTCTTATAATGTTTACAATATGTCTTTTATGTGAGTTTTGCTACACCGTTCATCCTTGTGTTTGTTTCAAATAACCTTGCTAGCCTAAACCTTGTATCGAGAGGGAATACTTCTCATGCATCCAAAATCCTTGAGCCAACCACTATGCCATTTGTGTCCACCATACCTACCTACTACATGGTATTTATCCGCCATTCCAAAGTAAATTGCTTGAGTGCTACGTTTAAAATTCCATCATTCACCTTTGCAATATATAGCTCATGGGACAAATAGCTTAAAAACTATTGTGGTATTGAATATGTACTTATGCACTTTATCTCTTATTAAGTTGCTTGTTGTGCGATAACCATGCTTCGGGGACGCCATCAACTACTCTTTGTTGAATATCATGTGAGTTGCTATGCATGTCCGTCTTGTCCGAAGTAAGAGAGATCTACCACGTTAATGGTTGGAGCATGCATATTGTTAGAGAAGAACATTGGGCCGCTAACTAAAGCCATGATTCATGGTGGAAGTTTCAGTTTTGGACATATATCCTCAATCTCATATGAGAATAATAATTGTTGCCACATGCTTATGCATTAAAGAGGAGTCCATTATCTCGTTGTCCATGTTGTCCCGGTATGGATGTCTAAGTTGAGAATAATCAAAAGCGAGAAATCCAAAATGCGAGCTTTCTCCTTAGACCTTTGTACGAAGCGGCATGGAGGTACCCCATTGTGACACTTGGTTAAAACATGTGTATTGCAAAGATCCGGTAGTCCAAGCTAATTAGGACAAGGTGCGGGCACTATTAGTATACTATGCATGAGGCTTGCGACTTGTAAGATATAATTTACATAACTCATATGCTTTATTACTACCGTTGACAAAATTGTTTCATGTTTTCAAAATAAAAGCTCTAGCACAAATATAGCAATCGATGCTTTCCTCTTTGAAGGACCATTCTTTTTACTTTTATGTTGAGTCAGTTCACCTATCTCTCTCCACCTCAAGAAGCAAACACTTGTGTGAACTGTGCATTGATTCCTACATACTTGCATATTGCACTTGTTATATTACTCTATGTTGACAATTATCCATGAGATATACATGTTATAAGTTGAAAGCAACCGCTGAAACTTAATCTTCCTTTGTGTTGCTTCAATACCTTTACTTTGATTTATTGCTTTATGAGTTAACTCTTATGCAAGACTTATTGATGCTTGTCTTGAAGTACTATTCATGAAAAGTCTTTGCTTTATGATTCACTTGTTTACTCATGTCATTACCATTGTTTTGATCGCTGCATTCATTACATATGTTTACAAATAGTATGATCAAGGTTATGATGGCATGTCACTTCAGAAATTATCTTTGTTATCGTTTTACCTGCTCGGGACGAGCAGAACTAAGCTTGGGGATGCTGATACGTCCCCGACGTATCGATAATTTCTTATGTTCCATGCCATATTATTGATGATACCTACATGTTTTATGCACACTTCATGTCATATTCGTGCATTTTCTGGAACTAACCTATTAACAAGATGCCGAAGAGCCGATTCTTGTTTTCTGCTGTTTTTGGTTTCAGAAATCCTAGTAACGAAATATTCTCGGAATTGGACAAAATCAAGACCCAGGGTCCTATTTTGCCACGAAGCTTCCAGAAGACCGAAGAGGAGTCGAAGTGGGGCCACGAGGGGCCGCCACTATAGGGCGGCGCGGCCCAGGTCTTGGCCGCGCCGACCTGTAGTGTGGGGCCCTCGTGTGGCCCCCCACGTTGCCCTTTCGCCTACTTAAAGCCTCCGTCGCGAAACCCCTGATGCGAAAAACCACGATACGGAAAACCTTCCAGAGACGCCGCCGCCGCCAATCCCATCTCGGGGGATTCTGGAGATCTCCTCCGGCACCCTGCCGGAGAGGGGATTCATCTCCCGGAGGACTCTACACCGCCATGGTCGCCTCCGGAGTGATGAGTGAGTAGTTCACCCCTGGACTATGGGTCCATAGCGGTAGCTAGATGGTTGTCTTCTCCTCATTGTGCTTCATTGTTGGATCTTGTGAGCTGCCTAACATGATCAAGATCATCTATCCGTAATACTCTATGTTGTGTTTGTCGGGATCCGATGGATAGAGAATACCATGTTATGTTAATTATCAAGTTATTACATATGTGTTGTTTATGATCTTGCATGCTCTCCGTTATTAGTAGAGGCTCGGCCAAGTTTTTGCTCTTAACTCCAAGAGGGAGTATTTATGCTCGATAGTGGGTTCATGCCCGCATTGACACCTGGGACGATGATGAGAAAGTTCTAAGGTTGTGCTGTGTCTTGTTGCCACTAGGGATAAAACATTGATGCTATGTCTAAGGATGTAGTTGTCGATTACATTACGCACCATACTTAATGCAATTGTCTGTTGCTTTGCAACTTAATACCGGAAGGGGTTCGGATGATAACCTCGAAGGTGGACTTTTTAGGCATAGATGCAGTTGGATGGCGGTCTATGTACTTTGTCGTAATGCCCAATTAAATCTCACTGTACTTATCATGACATGTATGTGCATTGTTATGCCCTCTCTATTTGTCAATTGCCCGACTGTAATTTGTTCACCCAACATGCTTTTATCTTATGGAAGAGACACCTCTAGTGAACTGTGGACCCCGGTCCATTCTTTAATACTGAAATACAAATCTGCTGCAATACTTGTTTTACTGTTTTCTCTGCAAACAATCATCTTCCACACAATACGGTTAATCCTTTGTTACAGCAAGCCGGTGAGATTGACAACCTCACTCGTTTCGTTGGGGCAAAGTACTTTGGTTGTGTTGTGCAGGTTCCACGTTGGCACCGGAATCTCTGGTGTTGCGCCGTACTACATCCCGCCGCCATCAACCTTCAACGTGCTTCTTGGCTCCTCCTGGTTCGATAAACCTTGGTTTCTTTCTGAGGGAAAACTTGCTACTGTCTGCATCACACCTTCCTCTTGGGGTTCCCAACGGACGTGTGTCAACTGCACGCATCACATATTTCAAGAAGACTCAAGCATCTAAGCTTGGGGATGCCCAAGGCATCCCCTTCTTCATCGACAACTTATCAGGTCACCTCTAGTGAAACTATATTTTTATTCCGTCACATCTTATGTGCTTTACTTGGAGCGTCTGTTTGTTTTTATTTTTGTTTGTGTTTGAATAAAATCGGATCCTAGCATTCTTTGTTTGGGAGAGAGACACGCTCCGCTCGTTCATATGAACAATGGTGTTCTTAGCTTTACTTTTAATGTTCATGGCGAAGGTTGAAACTGCTTCGTTCATTGTTATTTGGTTGGAAACAGAAAATGCTTCATGTGGTAATTGGTATATTGTCTTGAATAATTTGATACTTGGCAATTGTTTTGCTCAAATAGATCATGTTTAAGCTCTTGCATCATGTACTTTGCACCTATTAATGAAGAACTACCATAGAGCTTGTTGAAATTTGGTTTGCATGATTGGTCTCTCTAAAGTCTAGATATTTTCTCGGTGAAGTGTTTGGACAACAAGGAAGACGAGTGTAGAGTCTTATAATACTTGCAATATGTTCTTATGTAAGTTTTGTTGTATCGGTTCACACTTGTGTTTGCTTCAAACAACCTTGCTAGCCAAAGCCTTGTACAGAGAGGGAATACTTCTCGTGCATCCAAAACCTTGAGCCAAAACCTATGCCATTTGTGTCCACCATACCTACCTACTATGTGGTATTTCTCTGCCATTCCAAAGTAAATTACTTGAGTGCTACCTTTAAAATTTCATTCCTTGTCTTTGCAATATATAGCTCATGGGAAAATAGCCTTAAAAATATTGTGGTAAAGAATATGTAGCTTATGTATCATATTTCTTATAAGTTGCTTGTTGAGCGGTAACCATGTTTCTAGGGATGCCATCAACTATTACACCTTTGTTGAATATCATGTGAGTTGTTATGCATGTTCGTCTTGTCTGAAGTAAGGGTGATTTATCATGATCAAATGGTTTGAGTATGCATATTGTTAGAGAAGAACATTGGGACGCTAACTAAAGCCATGAATCATGGTGGAAGTTTCAGTTTGGACATTAATCCTCAATCTCTTATGAGAATATTATCTGTTGTTGAATGCTTATGCATTAAAGAGCAGTCCATTATCTATTTTCTATGTTGTCCCGGTATGGATGTCCTTAGTTGAGATCTATCAAAAACGAGAAATCAAATGCGATCTATCTCCTTGGACCTTTGTACAGGCGGCATAGAGGTACCCCTTTGTGACACTTGGTTGAAACATATGTTATGCAATGATAATCCATGTAAATCCAAGCTAATTAGGACAAGGTGCGAGCACTATTGGTATTCTATGCATGAGGCTTGCAACTTATAGGATGTGTTATGCATAACACATATAAATTATTACTACCGTTGACAAAATTGTTTCTATGTTTTCAAAATAAAAGCTCTAGCACAAAAATAGTAATCCATGCTTCCCTCTGCGAAGGGCCATTTTTTTACTTTATGTTGAGTCAGTTTACCTACTTCTTTCTATCTTAGAAGCAAACACTTGTGTCAACTGTGTGCATTGATTCCTACATACTTGCTTATTTACATTCATCATATTACTTTGTGTTGACAATTCTCCATGAGATATACATGTTGAAGTTGAAAGCAACTGCTAAAACTTATATCTTCCTTTGTGTTGCTTCAAAACTTTCTACTAAGAATTTATTGCTTTATGAGTTAACTCCTATGCAATTCTTATTGATGCTTGTCTTGAAGTACTATTCATGAAAAGTCTTTGCTATATGATTCAGTTGTTTAACCATTGTCTTTACCATTGCTTCGAATCACTTCATTCACTTCATATGCTTTACAATAGTATTGATCAAGATTATGATAGCATGTCACTTCAGAAATTATCCTTGTTATCGTTTACCTACTCGAGGGCGAGTAGGAACTAAGCTTGGGGATGCTTGATACGTCTCAAACGTATCTATAATTTCTTATGTTCCATGCTTGTTTTATGACAATACTCACATGTTTTATATACACTTTATATCATTTATATGCATTTTCCGGCACTAACCTATTAACGAGATGCCGAAGCGCCGGTTCTCGTTTTGTGCTGTTTTTGGTTTCAGAAATCCTACACAGGAAATATTCTCGGAATTGGACGAAACGAACGCTCAGGGTCTTATTTTTCCACGGAGCTTCCAGAAGACCGAAGAGGATACGAAGTGGGGCCACGAGGCGCCCTAACCATAGGGCGGCGCGGCCAGCATGGGGCCCGCGCCAGCCTATGGTGTGGGGCCCCCGTGCCTCCTCCGACTCTGCCCTTCCGCCTACTTAAACTCTCCGTCGCGAAAACCCTATTACCGAGAGCCACGATACGGAAAAAGTTCCAGAGACGCCGCCGCCGCCAATCCCATCTCGGGGGATTCAGGAGATCACCTCCGGCACCCTGCCGGAGAGGGGAATCATCACCCGGAGGACTCTACATCACCATGATCGCCTCCGAACTGATGTGTGAGTAGTTCATCCTTGGACTATGGGTCCATAGCAGTAGCTAGATGGTTGTCTTCTCCTCTTGTGCTATCATGTTTAGATCTTGTGAGCTGCCTATCATGATCAAGATCGTCTATTTGTAATGCTACATGTTGTGGTTGTTGGGATCCGATGAATATTGAATACTATGTCAAGTTGATTATCAATCTATCATATATGTGTTGTTTATGTTCTTGCATGCTCTCCGTTGCTAGTAGAGGCTCCGGCCAAGTTGATACTTGTGACTCCAAGAGGGAGTATTTATGCTCGATAGTGGGTTCATGCCTCCATTGAATCGGGACGATGATGATGAAAGTTCTAAGGTTGTGGATGTGCTTGTTGCCGTAGGGATAAAACATCAATGCTTTGTCTAAGGATATTTGTGTTGATTACATTACGCACCATACTTAATGCAATTGTCCGTTGTTTGCGGCTTAATATCTGGAAGGGGTGCGGATGCTAACCCGAAGGTGGACTTTTTAGGCATAGATGCATGCTCGGATAGCGGTCTATGTACTTTGTCGTAATGCCCTAAGTAAATCTCATATTAGTCATCATGATATGTATGTGCATTGTTATGCCCTCTCTATTTGTCAATTGCCCAACTGTAATTTGTTCACCCAACATGCTATTTCTTATGGGAGAGACACCACTAGTGAACTGTGGACCCCGGTCCATTCTTTAACATCTGAATACAATCAACTGCAATCATTGTTCTCTGTTGTTCTTTGCAAACAAACACCATTCTCCACATCATACGTTTAATCCTTTGTTTTCAGCAAGCCGATGAGATTGATAACCTCACTGTTAAGTTGGGGCAAAGTATTTTGATTGTGTTGTGCAGGTTCCACGTTGGCGCCGGAATCCCTGGTGTTGCGCCGCACTACACTCCTCCGCCAACAACCTTCACGTGGCCTTCATCTCCTACTGGTTCGATAAACCTTGGTTTCTTACTGAGGGAAACTTGCTGCTGTACGCATCACACCTTCCACTTGGGGTTCCCAACGGGCGTGTGCTTTACGCGTCAACACTATGCAATACACGCGCCACTTCTCAAAATGCTAGCTACAAGCTTACTGCCTGATTAGGAATTCAAAAGTTTGTTATGTAGTTTTAGATACAACCTATAACTGTTCCTGCAAAGTATCATCTCAGCAACCTATGGTCTGGTTTGGTTATAAGAAACAGCTCCGCAATTAGTTAATATAAGCCATTCCTCAATAGGTTCTTAATTCCTAGAAAATTTGGCTTAGCAATTTTGCCAGCAAATGATACGTGTGAGTTGCAATAATAACTCATTCATTATTTATTTGGTGTGTGAACTCAAGGGAAATGACCATAGAAAGACAGAGCGGCTATTTATGAATATAATTTGGCTGACTAAAATTCAACTTGCTTTGTAGTTACTTCGGTTCCACATATATTTACATTTTAGCCTACTTTGTCCAGTGGCTCAAAGTAGACCCATCTCCCTCTTTCCAATTTTTTTTTGTTAATAGACTGAGCTATGTAGCCCCGCAATACAAGCCAAGACTTCTGCTTCTTCAGAGCTCGGGCACCAAGGTAAATGCTTCCATTCCGATAACACCGTATGACCAGAATGATCCCGAATGACAATGCCAATCCCCGCCCTACAGCTCACTGCATCCCACCCAGCATCAACATTGGCTTTCAAAGAGCCAATGGCTAGAGTTGTCCATCGGTTCACCACAGATAAACCCTCAGAACTATCAGTAGACGCATTACTGACGAGCATCTTCCCCTTAGGATCCGAAACCGTACCACTCGCGGATATAAAATTATCCAGGTAGTTCCTGAGATAAGGAATAGAGGCCATTTACACCAGCATTCTTAGTCACTGAAGGATCAAACTGTAAAACGTGTGAGATACTCTGTGGATAAGAAAGATAGAAAGTATTATAGCAACCATTTACACCAACATTCTTTAAGACTCATAGTTAAAACCTGTGAGAAAAATTATAGATTATCATGGTTTGCAAGAATCATTAAAAAATTGCTACAGACTTGAAGCGTTTATTTAAAAAAAATCCATATAGATAGATTCATCATTTTATCTTTCCATATGGATAGATGCATCATTTTATCTTTGGTTAGGCTTGAACCATTTATTTTTGTAGTCTTTTATTTTCTTATTCCAGAAAAATAATTCATCGTACTTGATTCTCTACAGCCCTGTCTATCTTCTTAGTCCTGAAGAAATAACTTTGTACTTGATTTCTCTACTCCCACATTTATCCTTGCATAAAAGAAGAACTTTTATTAGCTCTAAAATGCTCTTTGGATGCACCATCGTTGGTCATTACATTATATACCCCACTTTGGGAAATTTGCTGCATTGCTTGGTTTCACTTTGTTTGGTAGATACATATATATGGAAACATGGCTATGATTTGTTTCATTTTAACTCGAGTCACAGGTTCTATTTGCAGGTACTAAGGGCATGTACAATGCGGCGCTTAGCGCAGGCGCTAGGTATAGTAATCCTGTCCGTTTTGATCAAATCCCTGCCGATCCCAGTAATCGAGCTTACGTCGGTCCTTACCCATGCGCCGGCGCTCCGGCCTTTTTTTCCTGCATGTAACCCAACGGCATGTCATGTCCACGCGCTAAGTAAATTGTTTTAGC
The DNA here is from genome assembly GCF_022539505.1 of Lolium rigidum. Classification (NCBI taxonomy): domain Eukaryota; kingdom Viridiplantae; phylum Streptophyta; class Magnoliopsida; order Poales; family Poaceae; genus Lolium; species Lolium rigidum. The sequence continues at coordinate 729,319 of NC_061509.1, read as the reverse complement.
ACCTACTAGCTGCACGTTGTAGTTAGAGACTCTAATCCATAGGATTTACAATAATTATTACTATTTGGCTGTCCAAGCGCCTATCTAAGAGTGTAGCATTGTACATACCCTAAGCATTGAGTATCTTAACAACTTTTGTGATACCCACAATCTGCAGGTTGGAGGGGGACGTGCAATATAATTGCCATATGGGCAAACATAAAGGTTGTATATTTTCCTCTACTTCTTCTTTAGAGGTGACTACCTTGCCTTTGCTTCATCTTTGTATTATTGTTCGCATATGAATTTAATTTGGAGATGCTTCCTTTTCTCATTTTATCATCTTTGTTCAGGTAAAGGTTGTTTCTCCTTTGTTCCCATCTCATCGGAACTAGTTCATTTTAGAGATAATGGTGCTTCCTTTTAATTTGGTTTTGGATTTATCGTTCCAGTTATGTGTACGTTTTCCTTCATACTGAAAACTACATGATATCATGTTGCTTCTTTAAGCATGGTTATTCTTTGGATATACTGCCCATAAGAAAATGTACTTTCTATTGATGAACGCGTAAGGAAACCACATGGCTGTCCTGAAAGGATCAAATAAATGAAGATGATGATGATATATCATTATTTCTCTTTTGGTGTGCATTCTCCGTAAAAAAAATCTTGGAGAATCATCCATTTATGTTAATATATTAATAGTTATGTTAGATCATATATTCTATTTAGTTCAAAACTGTGCACATGTCTTTCCAATTGAAGTTTATAATGTGCATGCATATTGGTTAAGTTAGTCACCCAGACTATTGGCTTTTTGTATGAGTATCGAAAGTTAATGTACTGAATATATTAACTACGTGAGGTGTGTCCTATAGTGAGGTGCCTTATTTGCAGTTTAAAAATCCCATATTATGTGGTGTCAAGTGTATTTAGCTGGATCATTCTCGGCCCAATGCATATTGTTCTCTTTGTCATCTGTCATATTGTTCTTTTCTTTATATTTTACAGGTAACTTTGTAATTCCATATTAAATGTGTGTGCTTTTTCTTTGTCAGGGACGGTGAACCAGAAGTTTTGTGTATATGGCATACTCAGTACTTGTGATTTGCAGGTCACAAAAGGAGGATCTATTCTACTTGGACTAAACTGCAATTGGCACCAATTGCCAATTATTAATCCGCCTTGATGAATCTTATGTATGAACCTGGAGGGAGAGCGGTCTTAATATGAGCAACGTCCAGTGAGTCGTGTTGATGTCCTACCAGAAAAAAAGATCAATCAGTATCTTAATATCGTAGAGTTTTTCGGTTTATTATTAAGTGTATTACAAGATGATCATCACTATGTTTTTGTAAGCATACAGAAATTATTATTATTTTCCAACTAATACACGAGCTTCACGGGATCGTGCGCCAAGGCGCACATCTAAATCTAGTTTCTATATAATATGTGAAGCTTGACGGTCCACACTTCTTCATCACTTTATTGTTTTGGTATGTCAGTTGAATATTTTGAGGGCAGTGATCCTTCCTGTTCTATACTGTTAATTTTCAAGTGGTCATAGTGGAATATAGAGCTGCACATTTATACGATTTTGAACGCAAAACATGCTTAGACTACATGGATGAAAATGGTAAAATGCTGGTCGACTTTGTCGTCAGCTGGACCATGCATCTGTGTGAAATATGATTGATTTGCCAGAGAGCCAGTGTTTTGAAAAGAAAATAAAAGGGGCAAACAAAAATAAATCGCCGTTGCCGGGGATCGAACCCGGGTCACCCGCGTGACAGGCGGGAATACTTACCACTATACTACAACGACTTCGGTACTAACAGCTTCTTTTAAAATCTTTTTTGCGAGGTCAGCTCAAAGATTATTGTTGAACTCACGCCTGGATTTGAGGTGAAGCCCCTCTGTTTGCGGCGAAAATATTGACAGAATCGAACCTTCTCTCCAACGCATCTCGGTTCTTCTGTTGTAGGCCCAACTCATCATGGAAGGTCTAACCGTCTAACTACCGTTAAAAAAAACTTGGAAGGTCTAACCAGCTCTTGAAATTACAAGATTACTCCCCATTGAGTAAATTCAGATACTCGCCGCTTCCTTCATAACCGGCTGACCAGTATCGGATTTTTGTAAGCCATGTTTTTCGTCTTTCCTTACATACTTATTCAGTTTCACTGCCTTTTTTTTTTTTTTTTTTTTTTTTTTTGCTAAATGACAGTCGAAATGCTTAGAACCAAGTGTGCATTTTGTTCTTCCGTGACATGACTATCACAGTAGTTTGCATGCTTTAGCCCGAGTCCCCCATCAAGTTTTTACTTAATTTGACAAGGAAAATAAAACATAATACATTGTACACTATCCAGTACATTTATCGGATTGAAAGTGAGGCTATATCTCGGACTGAAAGAAAATCTACAGGGCAACATGTTATAAAAGTGAAGGAACTGTATACATGCTCTACATTTTGACACGAATTTCTAAATAGAAAGTACACTGGAGCACAGAAAAATTGAAAGATAACTGTTGCAGCTAACTACTGTCATCATTAGAAAGAAACGATTAAACAAACACAAGATATGTGCAGCTTTCAGCACCAAATGACACATAATCGAAGCAAGAGGATTCTAGCACTCGGCAACAAAACCACATATGACTAACAATTAATCAGTTTCTTACGAAGTCTGTAACTGCTGTGCTTTTTTTTTCAATAGCAAAAGAATTAGCTTGCACCACCAGCTGAGCTGACCGGTGCCGTTGCCGCCCGTAGCAGCGGTGGCAACCACCACCCGCCTCCCTGCATGACCAGGATGCCGATCAGCCGATGCCTCCTCAGCGCCACTTGCAGCTACCACATACCTGCAACACGCCCAGCTCACTGCGCCCATATTGCCCAATTCATGATTGCAGAATGTGCAGATAACAAAATATTGAGGACATTGGTTTATCACCGGTTGCATTTGTGTAGCTCAAATGTTCAGGATATAACTGGATGAACTTTCATCAGCAAATTGCATAATAAAGCAAGTATATCTACACATGTTGGTGCATCCACAACCGAGGAAATTGCACATAACACCATATGTTGGGGCATATTTTGCATAGAACCACAACCATGTCTAGTTTTTGCACAGGACACCATATTTTGTTGTAATTGTTGCACAAAACACTAAATAGGGATATTAGCTCGTTTGACACACAATTAGGCACATGAGTTGGTTATGCGCTGCCCGCGGACGGCAACGTGTATGCGCGCGTCCTATCGAAAAATACTCGAGCCCGTCCTATCGAAAAACGCCGTCTGGTCTTAATAAATGAAGATCGCGGTTGCGCTCCAATCACTTGTCCCGTCCCCACGCACACGCGCTAGCTGATCTTAATAACCAGGCGCGGAGGCCGGTGTCGGCCATCCTGTTCTGCGGCTCCGCGTGCCGCCCGAAGATCCTCCGCAGCCAAGCCCACCTCCTGTTGGATCTGCAGCGGGATCCGGTGTACACCTTCGACTCCTCGATGTGGAGCTGGTGGTTTGAGGCCGAGCACGACGCTCGGCGGTAGATGATCGAGGTGCACCTCGAGGGCCTCAACGATGATGATGTCAACAACGAGGCCTAGGAGGCGGACCTACCGCAGCCACCGCCGCCCGTGAAGGAGGAGGAGTACGTGCCAACGAAAGAAGAGTGTTCAGGGTACACCTTCCCTATGCCGCACCACGGAAACCCCGAGGAGCGCGCCCGATGGATTGGCCTCGAGGCAGCCATCCAGACGTCGCAGCAGGTGTTGCCACCACCGTCGTCGCCTGCGCCGGAGAACCTACCTCCCCCTCACCATTTTGCCCCTAGACTAGGTGCAGGCCCTAGTATTGAGAATGAAAAAGTGGATTCGTTCCAGAGGAGGGAGGCGACGACGATGGTCAGAGACCAAGACGGTGGCGGCGGAGTCGAACAATAGGAAGAGTTATGCGGCATGTCCTAGTCGGGGTCCACGCCGGAGTCCACGTATGTACTGTCAATGGGCTTATGAGACTAATTATGTATCAAACGACCGTAACGACCCTATTTAGTGTTTTGTGCAACAATTACAACAAAATATGGTATTCTGTGCAAAAACAAGTTATGGTTGTGGTTCCTTGCAAAACATGCCCCAACATATGGTGTTATGTGCAATTTCCTCTCCACAACCACATCAAATAAAAGAGGAACAGGAAGCTGGTTCAGAACAAGGTCACCGGAAGCTGATAGCGCCTGCTCGAGTATTTGAAGCATCAAACAAGTCAGACGGACTGAAGGGATAATAACAAATAGTTCTACGGAGAAAATCTTCTGAGAAAACATGACAATCTGCTTATGGTCTGCGCGGACATTACTCACGCACACAAAATAAACACTCGATTTTTCTGACTTCTCGATCCACATCGCGTACCTGACGGACGGAAGCAACATCTTGCTCAAGGATCTCTAGTTCTCGAGCACTCAAAACTCTGCCTGGCAAAATCTCAGTAAAACTGAGACATACTTTCCGCGCTCCGCTGCATTGCAGACAGTGGACCAACACGGGCTTCGTCAGCTGGAACAGAGCATCCTGTCAACAACAACGCCACGTTTTGTAATGGTGACCAAAATATGAGACTTTGAGGTGTTTCTTCCTGGCAGCGAAGTATTCTAGTTACAACTAATAAGCTAGTGACTACCACTAGCTGAAACAAATGGCTTGGTTCTGCAGGGCACCCTACATTGTATACACTCCATCTTGACAGTGCAAGACGCTGACCTGGCTGCCTGCGTGTCTCATGGATTAATTCTTTATGTTCAATCGTTAATGGAGATGGTATTCCAACCTTGTACTGAACAACCATACACTTGGGTAGAGGACCGAGATACCTATATTGTCGAGTATGTCGACCAAATTACTGAAAACCATTACAGCAATGGGGTTAAGGTGGAGACACTTCATCTTGGGTCTTTGGGCGACATCAACATCCTGCCTGGAGCCCAAGACTGGTGGCTCCAAATCCCCATCAAGTCTCAAAGAACTTGACTTGCTAATATATATGATTCTGGTGTCCTTCCTTTGCTGAAGTGGTGCGGGTTCCGATGGCTGGTGGTGTTCCGTCGCGTGGCCGGGGGCGCGGGTTGGCGTTGGTGCGACCTCCTCCTCAACAGGTCGTGCCCCCCCCCCCCCTGCCCCGCAACCTCAGCGCCCTGCGGCTCCGCAACATCAGCACCCTGCCGTCACACGCCCTCCGCCGAGGAGGGTGAATCCTCAGTATAGGCCACAATTCAAGAATCAGTTTCAACCTCAGCAGTATCAAGGCATGCAGCAACAATTCCAAGCGCAGTCTCAACCTATACAATTCTCTCAGTTTCAAGTACCTCCCATGCAACAGCAGTTCCAGATTCAGAGATCAAACAATTTCCAGAATCAGCGTGTCATTGGGGGGAATACTCAGATTCCGACTCAAGCTATTCAGCGTCAGAATTTTGTCAACCAGAACCAGCTTCTTACCTCATCTGTCGGCCAAGGTGGTCAAGCTGCTGCTGTAGGGAACTCTGAAGTTCTTCCTCATCCGGCCTCGCCTGTGAATGTTGAGCAACCGATGGTGACGTGGGCATTACCCTTCGGGTAACCGATGTTACTCTACCCTATACGGTCCAGCTGGAGGCCCATGAAGGTACTCGATGGCAAGATGGGCCACTAGGACGGTGCAACGGAATGTTCCTTGAAGTACAAGACACGGAAGGAGTCGAACAAGAAAAGTTTAGAGATAGATCTACTGTAAACCTAGTTGTACTCGATTAGACCTCTCGAGACCTGGCCTCCTATATAAAGGCCAGGAGAGGGACTATCGAGACACACATTCAATCTTAGCGATCTTAGCCAGCAGAAGCTTAGACCTAGGTTACCCTAGTACTTAGCCATCTCGATGAGATCTCAGCCGAACTATTCGGCACCCCATTGTAACCCATTATCATCATAATCAAGAACAGACAGGCAGGACGTAAGGGTTTTACCTCATCGAGGGCCCCGAACCTGGGTAAATCGCTCTCCCCGCTTGTCTGTGAACCGATGTCTCGTGTCAGCTTGCAGGATTCCATCAACCCTAAGCCCCTAACGGAGGGCATTGCCGAGGAGCACCCTCGACAATTGCCGCCGTCTGTGGGAAACCTGTCAGCACAAGATCGGTCATCGGCAGATCCAATCATGACACCAGCGGCCTCACCGGCAACTTCATCAGCAACTTCATCGACACCATCATCACCAAACCTGGGAAGCCTGATTCGATTCGGCTCCTACGAATTTACTCCGCATAGCGATTCCTCCCGTTCAAACTTTTCAGATCTACAAGGAAACATGGAGATGACCTTCGGCAGCGTCCACTACGACGTCAACGCGGAAGGAATCCTTCGATTGCTGGAATCGCCCACTTCCGGATCGACGAGTCCAAGCGCGTCGTCATCACTCGACCTATCGGCTGGCCTGACAGGATCGACGTGTTCACCCGTGCCCTCGACTCCCCGCTCGGTGTCTTCCATGTCGGTAGGATCCGACGATCCCACATCTTCGGAGTTAACTTCGTACTATTGCTTGAACTGCGACACCAGGCACGGGCTGGGATCGAGCGACACGCCGTTCATCTGCAATGCCCAATATTCATCGGGAGAAGACAGTAGCGACAGCATCGTCCAAGGAACCACCCGAAGAACGGCACGCCATCAGGTTTATGTCGCCAATAACACAGGAAATCCAAGGCGCAGAGAAGACGGAGATCATACCCCTCGTTCCGGTAGACGGGCAAGTTTTGAAAACAGCGCCAGCAATCGCGATAGCGACTACACCATCGCGGACGAGGAGTGGGCAGCAGCCAGGGCAGCAGTACTCAACAACACACCGCTCCCCGCAGGAACCTCGGTTGGAACCCTCAATGCTTATCGCTCTATACTAGAGAAAAACCGGGAGCACCTGTCGAAAGAGCAAGCCACCCTCGAGAGACGCCTATCTGCGGCAGATCGATCCAGTGAACGATGAAGGGGCTCGCAAGGGAGTGCCTCCCGAAACACTCAGGAAGCAGGCAAGCACCGGTCGAGACTATCCAGGCTTTTCGGAAGATGACGCTAGAGAGATAACGTCAAACCTGACTAAATCCTTTATGACTACGGATACCGCGGGCATGCCACGGCCGAAAACCGTTGCAGGAGCAACGGCCAACCTCGCCGCATACCTCATCAACCAGCGCCCCGAAGGATCCATGGCTCAAGCTCATCGAGGTGCCCTGGAGAGTCTCGCGATATTGGGAAACAACCTAGTCCCGCAAAAGGAAAAGACCACGGCGCAGGCTAGTGGTTCGAAACATCATGCGAGAGATGCTCGGGATGAAATCACCCAGAGCAAGATCGACAAAGCAAGACGACGACGCGCCGCTAGGAAGGACAACGACAGTGATTCTTCGGATGAGGATCAGGAGTACGACGGCGAACTCAGGGGAGCCGACTGTTTAAGTTACAAAATCCGTGAGACGATGCCACCCAAAAAGTTCAAGCCTACCCCTACCGACGCTGCCAAATACGATGGGCAGCGAGAACCAAGATCTTGGATAGACGACTACCCGCAGATCGTGATCCCGCACAAGGGAAACCGGATAGCAGCGATGCAATGCTTGCAGCTCTACTTGAAGGATTCAGCGCGAGCCTGGCTAAGGGGGCTGCCGAAGGGTTCCATTAAATCATGGGACGACCTAGTAGATGCCTTCGTTGCCAATTTCCAAGCAACATACAAGAGACCCGTCGGGATTGAAGAGTTACGGAACTGCCAACGTAAGCGGAAGGAGTCGATGCGCTCATACATCGGGAGATTCACCAAACTCCTGAACGCTGCTGAAGACGTATCTGTCGACAGAGCAATCGACGCTTTCAGCGATGGCGTCCGGCGTGAGAGCTACATAGAAGAACTCGGGCGCAAAACCCAAAAACCATAACCAAGTTAATGGAAATCGCCAACAGTTGGGCTGATGGTGAGGACAATGTGCGAAGGCCACGACAGCGCAGTGACGACGAAGATGACGACCAGCCGAAGCACGACTCGGGTGGCCGAAGGGATCGTCACAAGAGAAGGAAGAACCGCAACTATGATGACAACAACCTGGTAGCCGCAGGGTACTCTGATCGGCAGGACGATCGATATGACGAAAGAAGAGACGATCGATAGGACGGTAATCGGAACAACTCTGGGAACCGTGGCAACTACAAACCACGGTAGCAGAGGACTCCCGAACTACCTTACGCGGAGCAGATCAACGCCCCCTGTTACCTGCACTCGTATGTTGATTCCAAGGACGGCAAAGCGAAGTCGAGTCACCTGCTCAGGGATTGTCGGCAGTTCCTTGACATGCACAAACTCATCCAGCAGTCAGGTCAACAACAGCTACCACCACCACCCCACCTCCACCGCAGCATCAAGTCCAGCAGGCTCAACCTCATCAACCCAACGAGGCGTTTCCACCACCACGTGGGCAGATGAGCATGATCCACAGGACAGGTGTCTCGAGAAGAGAGATGAAGAAGCTCACCCGAGAGATCAACCTGGCAGAAAGCATCATGGCGAACATCCCCGAGTATGTCGAGTGGTCCTCTCAGAACATTACGTTTAGTCGAGCAGATCACCCGATGACCATACCAAAACCAGGACACGCTGCCTTAGTAGTCGAGGCACAAATTGGGGGGTTCAAGATGAGCAAAGTCTTCATGGATGGTGGAAGCGGGTTAAACCTGATATTCGTCGACACAATCGAAGTATGGGGATCACCATGAGGATGCTAGAAGAAACAGACACTTGCTTCCATGGGATCCTTCCAACCGCACCGGGCTACTCTCTTGGCAAAGTTTACCTGAATGTCGTCTTCGGCAAAGCCGACAATTTCAGGAAGGAAAAGATCGAGTTTGAAGTAGTGAACTGGGAGTCACAGTATCACGCTATACCCGGGAGACTAGCTTATGCCAAGTTCATGGCTGTGCCGCACTATGCATACCTCAAGCTGAAAATGCCCGGGAACAACGGGACAAACATCACAGTCTATGGAAGTTTTTCACGCTCGGACAATTGTGATCGCGACTTTCAGAGGATTGCTGCAAAGTTCGGGTCACAGCAAGAAATCGTCGACCCTTTGCCCAAGCTGTCATTATGCGAAATCAAGGAGGAAAAAGATGTCAGGGAAACCAAGAAGAAGCCAGCCGCTCCTGCCCTTAAAGCTTCGGCAGCAGAAGCTTCGACAGCAAAAGGTTCAGCAGTTGATGGCGCAGAAGGCATATGAGACAGCAAGACGCTGGCAACCACTTCCCAAACCCCTGGTGAAACCAACAACGCTGCAGCAACCACTAACGTGGTGAAGAAGCCAGAAGAAGAGAAGAACCCCTTCCTTGCTTAAGCAATTTATCAACGTTTAATTTTTTCCCTTTATTTTAAACAGGGCCTTCCTTTTTTCGCCCTCTAGTCTCATGCTTACCTTATTAATAAGAATTTAAGCTTCAATCCTTTGTTAAGCATTGCAGTAATTCAAAACATCTAAGCCTCATCACTATGCAACATAGTACGAGGCAGAAGATCGTGCCCCAAAAGAAAAGCCTCTACGAGTGCTAAAAGATACGAAGCAAACAAGGATGTTAATCCTTCCCTCTGCTATAGATGCCTCCACGAGCGCCGCAAATAGCAGGAGTTTGGAAATACACATAATACAACCCACGTTCGATATTTTACTTATGGAAATATCAAGGAACAACAGGCTCATCGGCAGAATCACTGCACCCGAAATATTCGGGAGTGACTGTCGAAACATACATCGGTTGAAAGCAAAGTTGCGCATACAACAGGATTAGCAAAACCTGCAACACGAGCTGATCACTCAAATGATTTGCTAACCAACCAATACACATACATTTAAACGAGCAACTCAGATTCACTCAGTCAAAACTTGCCAACGGCATTAGCACGGTAAAAGTACATATGCATGTATCTACCGAATAAAAGGGCCTCATTACATAATCCAAACACTTGGATGAAGTAGCCAAAATATCTATTTACAAAACAAACTTTAATCCCTGAAATCACCCTTGCGGAGTTCCTCTTTCCTCAGGTACCTTTGAGTCCTCCTCAAGTCTGTCGACAATTATATTGGCGGGCAACAATACCTTCGGATACAGCGCCTCCAAGTCACCAGTTGCGTTGGCAATAGACAGCAAACTTGCTGAGGGATAACGGGCGAGTACAAGGGCAAGTGCAAACCTGGCCCCTGCAAACACTTGAGCACGCACCAAGTCTCGGATCTTCTTGGCATTACCGAACTCAGACATCAAAGTCAGCAGCGTAGGGGGAACTGCGTTCAAAGGGAACATCGTTTTCCAAACCACCCTCATAGCTTTGTAGCACTTGTCGAAGAAGTGGTGGACTTGCTGAACCCGATCCTGAAATTGTGCGACAGCCGAAGCCTTCGAGTGCTCCCGCCAGAAAATCTCTTCGGCTGAGGATAGCTGGGTTAATGCATGCACACGCTCGTGAATCCGTTTGTTCTCTTCCGCACGGTTCAGAGCTATGACTGGCAAAGAAACACATGGAAGATCAGACAAGGCGTTGTTGACAAAAGGGCGCAGGGATCAAGAAACTCACAGTTCAAACTCTCGGTAGCTTTATGCAGCTCAGTAAGAGCGTACCGCTCCACGTCGGCTGCAATCTCGCTCTTCTTATTGACAATAGCAGCTAAGGTGTAAGTGTTGCGCAGGTCCTTTTCCATCTGGGTGATCCGATCCTTCATCCGCTGGATCTGATCACCTTCGGGAAGAGCACCCGAAGAGTCGTCGACAAATGAGGGCACCGGGAAAACCTGCAGGAAACAGCGTTAAAAAGGATGTCGGATATGGCCAAGTTGAACATCCAACGTAACTCCCATCGGGAGAAGTGCAAGTAACTCCTATCGGGAGAAGTGCAAGTGAAAATATTATGATAAAGGTGTGACAGCAACATTGCCAGCATGGAGTTCATTACAAACATAAAGTTTTGCAACAGAACAATGTTTCACATCAGCTCGAAGATAAGTTTGTTACAAATGTCAAGGGGCCTGGGTCTGATTCGACAAACTAGGTCCAGCTGATGCCTTCCCTGATGAGACTAGTTCAAGGAGCTGACGAGCACAAGTAAGGGCAGACGTTTTAAAGGCGCTTAAGTCAACGAATCGCCCATCTTGCTCTTTCGGCAGCTCCTTAGTCATCTCTTCGATGTCAGCCTTAAAGCCATAACCCATCATAAGCTGGAAGGCAAGGAGGGCACCATAGGTATGCGAAGTACGCTTGAATACCTCGATAACCTCCTTGGTGTCAACCGCGAAGGCATCAATCAGCTGCCCCAGAGTCTTCTCCTGCTTGATCTTGGGGAAAATCATCGAGTGCATCCGCGCCAGGGCACCCTTTCCCTTTTCAAGAAGCTCCCGGGTAAGCTGGTGGGAGGCGAGAGCCATCGACACACCATTTGCCGGAGAGTTGTTCGGAACTTTGTCCAAGGCAGCAGGGATGCTAGTGGCTTCTGCAAAAAATCAAATTGGAAAAGATCATTGATAAAGAAACGAAACCATAAGAGTAATAATCGACAGAGATGTATAAAAGAGCTTACCAAGTAGAGCCAAAGCAGATTGACGAAGGAGCTCATCCTTTTCAGCTGCCCGAGCTTCCTCCTCCTTCAGCCTCTCCTTCAGCTTGCTCAGCTCCTCTTTCAGGGAGTCGACCTCCTGGCGAGCTGTGGCAGCCTTTTTAATGGCGCCGTCCAACTTTGAAGAGGAAGACTTAACTTCCTCCTGCAGTCGAACTTTGTCCGCCTCTAGAGAGGTAAATTGAGAGGCAAAGGCCTCTAAAGAAGATATCACACCTCGCAGGTCCTTAAGGGAAAAAGGATGTTTTACAAAGAATCATTAGGCAAGGCATACTCCAAGAGATTCGCGTTGTATTCAAAAAGGACTTACTGAAGGAGGAATCGTGGTGGCGACAGGAATGTCTTTCCCCTTGGAAAGGGAAGAAGCAGTTGATGCCTGGGCCGCGGGAGTTGCCTTAGGAGCCGAAGCTTCGGAAGCTGCAACGGCCGGCGGAACAACATCAGACCTGGCTTTCTTAGACGGAGGCTCGATGAAACCTTCGTCACTACAAAAAGGAAACGGTCGAAAGAAGTTATGCAGGGAATGCGAGAAACAAGAGGACAAAATATAGCAAAAAAGAAGAAGGTACTTACATATCGAGAAGATCATCTTCGTCAGCAAAGCCGCCGATTGATCTCTTCACGGGCAAAGCCCTGGTCTCCTCCACAGCTGCATTAACAAAGGCATCACGATCAGCGTCATCATCACGCACTGATCCCTCTGTGTCGCAAGCGTCATCGGTTGAAGGAGGAAGATTGGTGTGAACAGTTTCTGAATCTATCGGATCATCATGATCGGTTTTTGGGCTTGTATGCTCGACAGTTTGAAAATCAATGGGTACTGAGGAGCCTCTCCCCTCAGAAATGTCGTTCGGCGAGTCGTGCAAATCCCCAAGGGCTATGGCGGTCTGTCGAAGAAAAAATAAATGAGAGCAATGGTACTTATGTTGACTAAGTGAGAGTAGCATAATAAGAATTTGAAAGGGGAAGTTACCTCTGGCGGTGGATGTTCGGCATCAAAAGGAGTGTAAGAAGATGTCAATGGGATCGAGTCCTCTTGACTAAAGAAAGTAAGGCGACGGACTTCATCGAGCAGTTCCTTTTCCGACAGTTCGGCAGCATTAATCCTGGCAAGGTTGGAAAAAGCGCTAGGCGTAAGCGAGGCAGTTGGCATTCGCCTAGTGCCTAGGCGATGCTTAAGCGCCCTAGGCGTAGCCTAGGCGGGAATAATTTATACCATCAAGTGTGTATATGGGTTATTATATGTGAATACACATTAATCTAGATCATGTAAATGCGTAATTTTCTAATAACTACCTTTAGAATAGTTCCCATCTAGCCCGTTAGTGTACTATGGCAAAATTTCTCATCCAGGAAGATAATATCTTGGTTGCACTACCTAGACTTCCGCTTATGTCCTAGGCGAGGCGTTTTTTCATCGCCCAGTGCCTAAGCGTGCTTAAGCGTTCCCTAGGCGTCGCCTTGTCCAACAGAGAATCCTGGTCTCATCCTTTGGACCTGAATACAACCACATCGGGCGAACTCTGGCCATGACTGGTTGGACTCGACGTTTCAGGAACACTGCCGCCACCTCTTTGCTGACCATGGTTTGGCCATCGGCTTCCTTGATCCGAAGAAATTTGGCAAATAATTCATCGGCTGCTACTCTTTCATCGGGAGAGAGAATATTCTTCCATGAATTCTTAAGCTTGGCTTCAAGGACATCGACAAAGCAAGGAAGCTGGGATTCGGGTGACAAGGAATCCTTGACGTAAAACCATTTCAATCTCCACCCTTGCATCTCTCATTGGGAAATTGAAGTAATTAACATCCGAACGAGCTACAAATCCCACTCCTCCGGTGACAAAGGATCCATTACTACTGTTGTATCTCTTCACATGGAAGATCTTTTTCCACAACCCAAAATGAGGCTTAATGCCCAGAAATGCCTCGCAAAGGGTGATAAACACAGCAACGTGGAGGATTGAGTTGGGAGTGAGTTGCCATAATTGGATCTCGTAAGTTCGCAAGAGCTGGAGGAGGAATTCATGAGCGGGAAGCGAAAGACCCCGATATAAGAACGACAAGAACATCACGGTAAAGCCAGCAGGGGGATTAGGCCGAGAAATCGCACCTGGAAAGATCACATTCCCCTCATCGGAGGAGATCAATCCCAGGCTTCGGGATCTCTTCTCGTCACGCTTGGTGATGGTTGACGCTATCCAATCTCCGGGCTTGGCTATTGAGCTTGGTGGCGCTGGCGGCGCCGGAGCTGGGGGAGGAGCGTTTGGGGCACCCTCCTTCGGAAGAATCGAGGAAGATTTGGCGGCGGCGCCACCGCTCGTGGAACTGGCGGCGGCGATAGGGTTCTTCTTTTTCACCATCGCGAGATCTGGGAAAAACTGGAAAGCAGTGGTGGCGGCGCAGCAGTTGCGAAAGGGAGAAGAGGAAGAACGACGAAGGGATGTTATGATGAATGAAGGAGAAGATTAGGGATTTTCATCCTTTGGAAAATTTAAGGAAGGCCCTGTACTGCTAGTGGACCTTTTCTTCAGTTAATAGTTGCAGAAATCGAGGAGGTGCCTCGGTAACTGTGTAAGAGGAGCAGGAATTGCTCGAAAAAAGGGCCGGCGGGTCGCGTCTTATCAGTCAGAATCGAGGTGTCAGTAAAACGTCATCAATGACGTCATGTGGAATGATTGCATACGAAGGAATAAAAAGCTATCGGATGGTCAATTTGAGTCTATGCACCGATTGCAAAGTATCTGCACTTAGACTCGGGGGCTACTCCCATCGGGAGCGCTGGACGCGCACCCGACAGAATGAGGACTCGAAGGAAAAAACTTGACTCGAGTCTGCACCCGGACGCAAGCGCCCGTGCCCAGACTCGGGGGCTACTCCCATCGGGAGCGCTGGACGCGCACCCGACAGAACTTTTTTCGCACTCCAGGATCATGCCCGGGGACTTGATTCTGTGTAGGGTAACGTTGTTTTGCCATCGACAGTTAACCAACAAAAGTTGGGCACGTTATTCTTTATCCCTTGCATAAGGAAAATATATCGGATGACCTACAAAGACTTGCAGAAAAAACTTTGACAGAGAAAAATGTTCGAGTGGTACAACTTGAGTCTACGCACGGATTGCAAGCATCCGTACCTAGACTCGGGGGCTACTCCCATCGGGAGCGCTGACGCGCACCCGATAGAAGAAGATGGTGCAGACAGAAGGAAAACAAGAATGATCAAGGAGAAGGACGTCGGAAGAAGACATGCTTCAGTCTCTACCCGAACTATGTTCGGCAAGACACTCGGGGGCTACTGATGTGGGCATTACCCTTCGGGTAACCGATGTTGCTCTACCCTATACGGTCCAGCTGGAGGCCCATGAAGGTACTCGATGGCAAGATGGGCCACTAGGACAGTGCAACGGAAGGTTCCTTGAAGTACGAGACACGGAAGGAGCTGAACAAGGAAAGTTTAGAGATAGATCTACTATAAACCTAGTCGTACTTGATTAGACCTCTCGAGACCTGGCCTCCTATATAAAGGCCAGGAGAGGGGCTATCGAGGGACACACAATCAATCTTAGCGATCTTAGCCAACAGAAGCCTGGACCTAGGTTACCCTAGTACTTAGCTATCTCGACGAGATCTCAGCCGAACTATTCGGCACCCCATTGTAACCCATTATCATCATAATCAAGAACAGACAGGCAGGACGTAAGGGTTTTACCTCATCGAGGGCCCCGAACCTGGGTAAATCGCCTCCCCGCTTGTCTGTGAACCGATGTCTCGTGTCAGCTTGCAGGATTCCATCAACCCTAAGCCCCTATCGGAGGGCATTGCCGAGGAGCACCCTCGGCAGCTGTACTAAACTCCAATCTATTTCCTAAGGACTCATGTAGTTGTTTCCAGAAATGTGAGGTAAATTGGGTACCTCTATCAGACACAATACTCTTAGAAACACTATGTAGGCATATAATTCTTTTCATGTAGATATCTTACTTAGCACTGGTATAAGTGGTCTTTACTGGCACAAAGTGAGCTACCTTTGTCAGACGATCCACTATAACCCAAATCGAATCATATCATGATTTTGTTCGGGGTAATCCTGTAATAAAGTCCATACAAATTCGATTCCATTTCCAGTCTAGAACCTTCAACGGTTGCAATAAACCTGCTGGTTTCTGGTGCTCAGCCTTTACTCTGCTACACACATCACACTTGGCTATATACTCTGCGATGACTCGCTTCATGTTGTTCCACCAGAATTTCTCCTTCAAATCCATGTACATCTTGGTATTACCGGGGTGAATGGAATAGGGTGTTTCATGAGCTTCCTGGAATATTGGCTTCCTAAGTTCAGGGTCATTGGCTACGCTTATCCGTTTTCCGAACCAAACGGTTGCTTGCTCATCTTCACTAAAACCTTTAGCCTTATATTCCTTCAGGTTTTCCTTTATCTTCTCTATATCTTCATCTCCCTTCTGGGTTTCTTTTATTCTATCCATCAGTGTAGGTTGTACTATCAGTGACGCTATAAAGCCTTCTGGTACTACTTCCAAACTGAGGTCCTTCAGTGCCTTGCACAGATCTTCATGTAATTCTTCCATTGATAGGCAATTCACATAAACCTTATGACTTAAAGCATCAGCCACTACGTTTGCTTTACCAGGGTGGTATTGCAAACTCAGATCGTAATCCTTGATGAGTTCCAACCATCTCCTTTGTCTCATGTTTAATTCCTTATGGGTGAATATGTACTTCAAACTCTTGTGATCGGTGAATATCTCACATCATTTCCCCATCAAATAGTGTCTCCAGGTTTTCAATGCATGAACCACTGAAGCCAACTCAATATCATGTGTGGGGTAATTTACTTCATGCTTCTTGAGTTGCCTGGAAGCATAGGCTGCTACCTTGCCTTCCAGCATCAACACACTTCCTAGTCCTTGACGAGAAGCGTCACAGTAGACCTGGAATTCTTTCTCCAGATCAAGTAAGCACAAGATTGGTGCAGACACTAATCTCTTCTTCAACTCCTGGAAACTAGTTTCACAAGCTTCAGTCCAAGCAAACTTCTTCTCTTTCTTCAGTAATCATGTCATTGGTTTTGCAATCTTGGAGAAATTCTCAATGAACCTTCTGTAGTAACCTGCCAATCCTAAGAAACTACGGATTTCTCCGACATTTTTAGGAGTTTCCCATTCTGTCACAGCAGTCACCTTTGAAGGGTCGACGGAACTTCCATCCTTGGATACCACGTGGCCAAGAAATCCTACTTCACTCAGCCAAAAATGACATCTACTGAACTTTGCATACAACTTGTGTTCATGTAGCTTCTCCATAATTAGGCGAAGGTGTTCCTCATGTTTCTTAACACTCTTGGAATAGATTAGTATGTCGTCAATGAAGACTACGACCAACTTATCAAGAAATTCCATGACACTTTGTTCATCGTATTCATGAAGTATGAGGGTGCATTGGTTAAGCCGAAGGGCATCACCGTATACTCATATGAGTCATATCTAGTGACAAAAGCAGTCTTGGGTATGTCATGCTCTCTAATCTTAAGCTGAAAATATCCAGACCGCATATCGATCTTGGAAAATACAGTTGCAGCTTCGAGCTGATCAAACAAGTCATTGATCCTCGGTAGGGGATATTTGTTTTTGATGGTTACTTCATTCAGTGATCGATAATCCATCACCAAACGCTGACTGTTGTCCTTCTTCATAACAAATAGAACTGGGGCTCCCCACGGGGATGAACTTTCTCTGATATATCCTTTTCCTAGCTGTTCCTTTAACTTTTTCTTGAGTTCTTTCAACTCTTCAGTGGACATGGGATAAGGTCTCTTTGCTATAGGGCTAGTGCCCGGAAGCAAGTCGATAAGGAACTCCACTTCTCTGTCTGGGGGCATTCCTGGTAACTCCTCAGGAAAGACATCGGGGTATTCTTTCAATATGTGCACTCGATCTAGGCTAACCCCCTTAAGATTGTTTAGCCTAAAATCTCCAAAATTCAATTGGGATTTGAATCGAATCCTTTTTCCTTCAGGGGTAGTGAGTGTGATTGATCAACTAATACAATTTATGACTCCTTTATATGTAGTCATCCAGTTCATTTTCAAGATAACATCCACACCTTGGGATTCCAAAATTACCAGTTGGGTTGGATCACGTCTTGGCGGCATTTGTGGTTGTTTTAGCATAGATGAGAAACAAGATAGATAGAACTAGGGAATAAAATTTCCTACCCATGCACAAACAAGTCACACAATAAACAATCCTTGAAACCACAACATTAAAGCAACACACAAACATTAATTTAAAACAAAATATTTTTAGGAATACGAATAAAACGTGGGTACTACCATACATCAAGTGTAGGACAATACAAAAGGGCGTAACGGAATACATATGAGTCAATGGGGTCATCTAATGCCTCTTAACTACCTTAACAAGCTAAAGAATATGGCTACTTGCTCGTCTTCCTTGATGGTCTTCATGAGTTAGGTCATCTAAGGAAAGAGGAAAGCCTTTTTTGAAGATGGAATAGATGAGAGTACTAGAAGTTCACAAGGTACACATTTTTCTATAGAAACAAGATTAGATAGATTTTTCATCCTAGGGTCTTCCTATTTCTAATCCAAACCTATAGGGTCTCTGATGAGGACATCGCTATGATAGATACAACCAATACTTCTACAACCACATCTCAGGTACCTTCGTTACTAGGAATCCATCCTGATATATATGAGAATATGATGCTACCTAAATCAAATGTATTTATATTATTTAGGAATGGATCTAGCATGGACGCCAAGCATTGGATTAGGAACGTGCATGGAGATGGCAGCAGACTCGCAAGGATTCAGGATGGTGTTGCAAGTGAGGATTTCAGAACATTGAAGCCACCATAGTGAAGCAACGATGCTTGGATGAATTATACAAGTTACTCCATCATAAAATTCGTTCAAAGAGTTATTTTTGGTGCTGCGTCACCTTATTTAATGGGTCAGGCCCATGTATTTTAGGATTAGGTATTTTAGGGGATTTTAAGAGGCCATATAAGTGGAGGAAGGCCCATTTAGGGGTGTTTTTTGCCAACCCTAGCTGGTTGGACGAAAATCCCTTCACTTCCCCCATATATATCCCTCTATAGCCGTCATTAGAATTTGGATTTTGATTAGATTAAAAGTTAGCCAATTGCTGCAACTACGTGTACTTCTTTTGAGGCCAACGCCCAGAACAAGACCGACTATTCGGAATCTCACCATTATCAATCAAGCTTTCATCTATATTCGCAATATTCTGATTTCATCTTTAGTTCTTACTTGTTCTCGATTTCAGGTAGGAATTAAGACCCTGGCTGGTCGAGCTGATCGTGCTCCCGCAAGATCAGTAACTCCCGGAGATTGTCCTAGCGATTGCATTGGCGCACGAGCTTTGCACGTGTAGTCGGATCGTCAAGCACGAACTCCACCAACAAATCGAAATATCCTTGTCTCATCGAAAGATCAGCCACCTTTGTCTTATCAAGTGGTATCAGATTTCAGGTTGCTCGGTGAGATTTACAGTTTTCCTAGTGTAGATTTGATTTTACCTATAACCCAGAAAAAGCCCCACAAAAAGAAGTTAGATTAGATCATCCGTCTCATAGCCCCTGCCAAGCCATTGCATGATCTTTTCAGTTTTTGCTTTTTGAGTCTTCGTCTGCAATCGTCGTGTCGCGTGCTGGTCTTAGCGTCTAGAGTCGTTAGAGTTTCGAGTTCTGGTCATAGTAGTCACGTCGCCGCCGCACCATCTCCGCTTGCAGTCCTCGCCATATCACCGCCACCATACACTTCCGCCACATCTGCCATCAACTCCTTGTTGTTCCCCTTTTCTTCCCATCATAGTAGGGTCTTTCTTGATCTTCGTTTCAGAGTTTTTTCGGGTTTTAGATCCGTTTTCTCGGTCAATTTCGCGTTTTCCGTCGGAATCCTGATAGCAATCTAGCTGCAAAAAAAAATCTGGTCGCCCGACCATAGAGACCTCTGTGGTCTAGCGCGAAGGTAGATTCCCCGAAGAAAAAAAAAATATTCTGGTCGCCCGACCATAGAGACCTCTGTGGTCTAGCGCCAAGGTAGATTCCAAAAAAAATTCTGGTCGCCCGACCATAGAGACCTCTGTGGTCTAGCGCCAAGGTAGATTCCCCGGAAAAAAAAATTCGAAAAAAAAATTGGGCGCCTTACCTTAGGTGTCTCTATCCTTCAGCGCCAGTTTCGCTGCCCCTTGCATCTTGTGCCGTGTCGTGACCTCGTTGGTGATTTAGGCTCGCGTATCTAATACGATCTAGCCTAGGACCAGCACAGTACCTTCGTTGAGCGTTTACTCAATTTGCATCGCTGATTTGATTACTGTGCCACCATATCACTATACTTTGCCCTCCCAGAGCTCCACAGATATCTCCACGTGCACTGTGTCGACCCCTGGTAATCGCTTTGGCAATATTTGGAGAAGCTGATCTTTGTTGGTTGCCATATCGCCTTCCTCCTGTTTGGTAAGAACTTGTAAGAGCTTTGTATTTTGCTTGATGAATTGCGCGTGAACCACCATATTCCGTAGTTTGTAGGCATATACATTTGTGTTTTTTGGGTACTAACCATGACAGGAATTGAGGACCAAGCCATCGACCCGAGTACCATGATGACTACGGAGATGCATGTGCAACCATTTACAGGAGATCATGATCAGGTTATATCTTTACCAGTTTATGAGGGTAGATATAATACAAATGCTTATTTTGATTGGGAGTTTGAGGTTGACAATATTTTTGGATGCCATGATTTTAATCAACATGAGAAAGTAAGAATTGCCGCCAAAACTTTTATTGATCTTCCTTCTGTTTGGTGGGGCTGGAATTATAAAGAAAATGTTGATAATACACCTACTACTTGGGTAGATTTAAAATCTGTTTTGAGACATAAATTTGTGCCTCTTTTTCATCAACGTGAACTGATCCGCAAACTTAAACTAAACGGTTAGAACAAGGTAGTAACACCGTGCATGGTTAATATCAGGAATTTAAATTTTACATGTACCGTTGTGATATAAAAGGAATTTGAGGAAAGTACTAGAAACATGTTTTTCAACGGCTTAAACCCTGATATTAAGGTTATGTTTAAGTATAATCCTCATTCTACTATTGGTATATATGTTCACGCTTGTGCTTTTGAGAAACACATATAGGAAAACACGGTGGACCATTTCAACACCTTCAAGTCATGCACACTAGCACCGGTTGTTTCTTCCAACGTTCCACGCATGAATATTGTTGTGCGAGTCGCCCAGCCACAGACTTGTGACACGTCGCTGCGAACATCTTCTACGTTGGAGTCACAAGGTAAAAATAAAGGTACTGATTTTGTCCTTCCACATGTGACTGATGACTTCCATGAGGATCTACATATGTCATGTGATGATTTGTCTATTGAGTTGATTGAGGATAGAGTTGTCACTTTGAAACAATCTTCTGATATAACAATGGAGATGCTTCCTAGTTTTGTTCATGAACTTGAAATTGATGAATGCAATGTTGATATTAATATACCATGTGATGAGGTAGAAAATAATTTGGTCACACCACCTATATTAGAGGATCATACTACTGAATTGCAAGTACCATGTGATCATACCACTGAGATTGATGTTGTGGTGAGCGCAATTAGTCATGTTTTCAGTTCTTCTTTGACTATATGTGCGTCCACTGGAATTGTTAATACTGAAATGGATTCTTCTATTGATTTAAGTACACCCACTGAATTGCATGCTACAATACCAAATGTTTTGGGTGCTTCTTTTGCGGACATTCATGCATCTATCAATTCGAGTGGCCCAAATGAGTTATATACTAAGAGATATTTTGGGTTGGGTGTACCAATTGATCACTTTAATCTGTCTTGGAATATGAGTGCACCCACTGAAATTATCATTGATATGACTAGCAATCTTTTGGTTGACTCTAGTTATGACAGACCTACAGATTTTTGTGTACCATGTGTTGTTTTTCATTCCTCTATTGATATGAGTGTACCAACGGAGACTTTTGTTTCCAAGGATGATCATGTGTTAGGAACTTGTGTAACTGATATACCAACTATGTTAAACACACCTACTGTACAAGTTCATTCTTCCATATCTATGAGTGCACAAACTGAAATTCTTGCTCCTGATATCGCACCTTGTGACTTGAAAGATGACTCTAGTATGGATCATATAAAACTGGTTATGAACAATGAAGTGTTGGCTAAGATTTCTCATGCTAATTATTTATTTTCTGTTGTGATGGATCCACCTATATCTTTGTCACATGCTAGACATAAAATTGATGAACTTCCCTGTTTAAAGAGTGTCTACGCCCATGATGTTACTTTTAATTTGGTTGGGCGGTATGACATAGCGGATATTTTTATGGTACATAGGATTTGCATCATGTGTGATGATTTTTCTAGTCGATGTTCCAAGAAACCTGAATTTGTGAATATGCTTTCTCATTTTGATATGACCTCCAATGTTGGTATTCATTCTATGCCAAATAACTTGCTGCAAAATTGTTTAATTCAACATTGTGTGGCTAGTAAATTTGAGACCTTACAGTTTGGTTTAACAACTTTGGGATGGTTTAATGATGAGCATTATCATTCGAAAGGAGTTAATATGTGCTTCACTTATATCTGCAAATTGAGTTGTGATAAAGGTTTAATGGGGACTAATAAGCTTCTACGCTACTACAATACTGGAATATGTACAAACTTAAATGGGAAACATGAGAGATCTTTTAAAACGGATGGCATATACATATACCATGCATATACCTTGTCTCTTTTGTTAGCATGTTTACAGAATAAACATCGCCGAGGACGGCTTTTCTTTCAAGAAAGGGAGGATGATGAGGACATGATTACATGCGATTTCAAGGCATATTTTGGTGCAAAAGATGAGACTACGTCGAGGACGACTTCAATTCAAGTAGGGGAGGATGATGAGGACATCGCTATGATAGATACAACCAATACCCCTACAACCACATCTCAGGTACCTTCGTTACTAGGAATCCTTCCTGATATATATGAGAATATGATGCTACCTAAATCAAATGTATTTATATTATTTAGGAATGGATCTAGCATGGAAGCCAAGCATTGGATTAGGAACGTGCATGGAGATGGCAGCAGACCTGCAAGGATTCGGGATGGCGTTGCAAGCGAGGATTTCAGAACATTGAAGCCACCATAGTGAAGCAACGATGCTTGGATGAATTATACAAGTTACTCCATAATAAAATTCGTCCAAAGAGTTATTTTTGGTGTTGCGTCACCTTATTTAATGGGCCAGATGATGAGGACATCCCTACTACACCACTACCTCCGTCATTGATAAATGAAGATGAACCTGCTGTGAAGCTCAAGTCCAATGAAGTTCGGATTGGACCAATTACAAGGGCTCGTGCGAAGCTACTTAAACAACAGGTGAACTTGTTTCTAAACGGTACTTTGATTGATGAGAACTTTATACTGCCTAAGTCCTATTACTTATGTATCATCAGGTATCAAGAGGAGACGAGCGTCGCACGAGGAGTAGAGGAGCAGCTGGACATGAAGACGGACGTCAAGATGGCCGTGAAGCTGGACATGGAGCCGGACATGAATATATCTCATGGTCGCGTGAGGGAGGAGCGGGAGGCATGCGCGAGAGGAGAAGATGACGTCCAGGCCGGTCCAGAACCCGGTCAGACCGGCCTCCTGACCGGCCAGTCCGGTCTCTGGCCCGGTTGACCGGTCGCCAACCGGCCGCCAACCGAAAGTGACGCATCGTACCGGGCAAAAACCGGAAAGTTGCGAGGTTTCCGGTTGCCGCCCGGTTGACCGGACGCCAGACCGGCCGACCCGGTCCCTAGCCCGGTTGACCGGATTCCAGAGCGGATTCGTCCGAGTCTGTCTCGACCAGATCTATTCTAGGTCGGTTATTCTTGTATCTTTTCGACCAGAACTCGTCCCGGACACCTATATAAGTGCCCAGGACGCCCCCCTAGCTGCTTTAGACCACGTTTAAGATAAACCCTAGTTCTTAGTTGTTTGCTCTCTATTGAATCCCTACACCATATTGCTTGATATTGTGTAGATCCTGAAAAAGTCTTGTGTGATCTGCTGTTCCATTGGGAATTAGACGGTTGCAACTTACCGCTTCGTGGTCGGCGGCTACGTGCGCAAGTGTGTGGAGTTGCGAATATCTTGCAGGGTTGAGAGCTGTTGCGTTGGCGACAGGGACCAATCGAGAGATCTCGTTGCGTCATACAAGTTATCATCCACCTCATCGTCGTGATCCTCCGCTGCCATCACCCCGTGATCATCATCACCACCGTTGCTTACTGAGAAGATCGGGACACCCCATATCATCTTGGTATCAGATTTCCAGTTTTCCTCGGTAAGCCATCCACAATCCACCCCATAAGTTGAGTTGTGAGTGTTTTCCTATCCAGAAAAAGCCATAAAAAGTTAGGGTTAGGGTTTGCCATAGCCTTAGATTGCACTAATTTCGAGTTTTAGTTGCTTTTCGTAGTTGTTTTTGCGTATCTTTATCTTTCATCTAATAGAATTGTTAGGGTTTGTGTTTTCTCTATCATCTATTTTATCATAGTGTGTCAGTTTTTGTTACTCCGAGTCCACATAGCATACAGTGTGTTTGTCCAAACCATAGCTACAGCCTTTAGATATACGTGACTAGGAACTTCCCCAGAAGAGACTAGTATTACCGCTCGACAGGCTGCTCATTAGGTTTTTGGTGCTTTGCATATCTTGTTGGCCGTGTTATCAAGGAGTTGAGTCATAAAATCAAAAAAAAAGAGAAGAAAATTGAAAAGAAGCAAAAAGAGTTACATCGCTGCGTGTGTTACAAAAAAAAAGTGAAGTGCTAGTTGAATCAAGTGAAAGGCCTAAGTTTTCTTTACTGCACCTGTAGTTGAGCAATCTTGTGCCTGTCTCATTGAGCTTTGCTAGCGTCTCTCTTGTGCATTGCAACCTTTCCCACATATAGTTGCATTGCCCCATTATATCGCCTTGTGTGAGTATCATTGGTTGTCTACGGTCAGCGCTAGAGCTTGTTATTGGTGCAAATAGGTAGCCTACCTATAGCCCCACATATACCCTCGCTTTGTCGTGTGATTTGTTCTTATACCCTTGATATTCGCTTCGCTACATCCGTGCACTAGTTGTTACTACAAGTGGTAAGCAACACTAATTTACTTTGGAACGGTAAGATCTCCTTTTCTTATCAGTTTTGAGTGAATTGTGAGAGTACCACCATATCTTTTTGATTTAGTGCACTAATCTACTAACGATGTCTGCTAGTGATCATAAACTTGTTAACCAGGAAAACAAGAGTGCTGCCGATATCATCACATGGAGGGAGTATGAGGCTCTTCGTAATGAAATGTGACGTGAATTCCGCGCTCAGGACGATGTGCTTAATGGGAAGGTTGAAGAGATCTCCCAAAAGCTGGATGCTACTCATGTGACCGTCACTACAATGCAAGATCAAATGACGGATGTTCAACGCAGTCTTGCTGATTTGCGTTTGGCTGTTGAGAATCTGACCGCACAACAACAAGTAGATGACGACGATCCTGAGCTTCAAGATGACGCACACAATGCTCGTGGTGCGCCACGTGGTTATCATCCTCGCAGTTGGGCTCCACTTGGCCGCAATGGTCATGGACAAGATGAGGAAGATGGGTTGGATAAGCCCAAGTTTTCTATACCCAAGTTTGAAGGAGGAGCTGATGTTGAAGAATACCTCACTTGGGAGCTCAAGATTGAGAAGTTGTGGAGCTTACATCCACATTATACGGAGGATCGGAAGATTAAACTTGCTTCTTCCGAATTTGATGGCTACGCTTTGCGTTGGTGGGATGCTTTTGTTCGAAACCGAGAAGAGGATGGTGAGCAAACTATACGCACATGGCGTGCCATGAAGGAGGCGATGACTTCTCGCTTTGTGCCTACAAATTACTTGCGGAATATATATGATAAGCTGACTCTATTGAGACAAGGTGTGAAGACTGTGGATGAATACTACATGGAGATGGAGATGCTTATGCAGCGTGGCCGTGTCCGTGAGTCTCTCGAGATGACAATGCAGCGTTTCCTCAACGGTTTGAAGTATGATATCAAAGGCATTGTTCGTCACTACAGCTACACCAATATGAATCAATTGTTACATCATGCAAGAGAAGCAGAATCACAGTTGGCAGAAAGATAAAAGGTCGAACTACGGGAGCTGGGCGTTTTACACCCCGCGCGCCCTCTACGGCGACGGCGCCTTCGACGCGCTCCGCTCCTTACTCTACTCCGCCTAGCAAACCGGTCTCCAATGTATCTGTTGACGTCAGAAACCCACTGGCGGGTAGAGACGGGCAACACCGTAGAGCCGGGAACAACTAGGGCTGCGGCTGGCCCTAGTCCCTCTGAGCGACGGCCCGCAAAGCCTCCTGGTCGCACGCACCGATGTTTATCACAGGGCGTGCCACCTGACCTATACCTGGTCGGGAAGGTGTGGATGATGCCTCGCTTAGTTTCTGCAGGGCACACACGTAAACGTTAAATACGAGCCTCGATCGGCTCTCGAGTTATCCCGTGAATCGGCTCAAGGAGCCGATCCACCCATGATTCAGACGAGGTGTCCGAATATATGGTGGTCCTGCTTGATCAAGGTAAAGCTAATGAGATCTACGACGATGTGGGGTTTTCACCGCATAATCGGATCATCCTACTCCAGGTTGGGCCTCGCGGCCACGCACGGTGATCGTAAGCCGATCCTAAGCAAGGCCTAAAAACCAACACGAGGTTGATCCTCGGAACATCCTGCTTAGGGCCAACGAACGATACCCTACGTGCCGCTGGATCCTCCCCCCCTTCGTAAGGCCTAACTATTGCAGATATTAAACTAATCCTTGTAGAACAAGGAGCAATCGTAACGGATCAGATCTACTAAACTATGATCAAGCGGGGTGCCGCCCCAACGCCTAAGATAGGTGTAAGGGCGCCTAGACATGCAAGGGTTGCACTACGACAGCATGTAACATGAAGACCAATGCTAACCCTAACATGTCTAAGATAACTACGTTGCTCGCCATAAAAAAGGCTTCAGTACGAGCAACGCATGAACAACGTAGGCAGGCTTGTGCTGCCTAGATCGCAAGATGCGATCTAGGCAGCATGATGCTTACCGGTAGAAACCCTCGAGACGAAGGGGTTGGCGATGCGCCGAGATTTGTTTGTGGTTGAACGTTTGTTGTTTATTCCATAAACCCTAGGTACATATTTATAGTCCAGCAGACTTTCTAATGCGGGCGTGCACTAAACCGTGCACGAGATAAACTCTAACTTTTAATCTAGATACAATCTACTATAATTAAAGATACATGGGCAATCTGGCCCAACTCCACCGAACAGGGCCGCTTCACAGATCTTCCACGTGTAATCTTCCAAGCCCATCTTGTTCGCGGCCCAACTCCTGACTCGGTCAAATTCTGGTGATAACACATGCCCCCCTGGTTTTGGAAATGACATTTCCAAAATCATTACGCTTTCTTTCGTCGGGTCATGTCGTGGCAGAGCAGAGCTGCCGCAGAATCTTCCATCATTACGCCTCGCCTCCCGGGCTTCTCTGTATGAATCGTCAATTTCGGCCTCACGCCCTCGAGAACCGTATGGCATTAAATCTCCACTACACTCTCTTTATTTATTTGTGCCAAACGGTTCACCATTCCATCGCCTTGCTCTGCTCTGTTCACCAAACCAAAAAACCCTTCTCTCCTGCAGCCATGTCTTCCTCTTCCTCCTCCGCTTCAGGCACCTCTCTCCAACCGTTGCCGAAGAGCAAAGAAGAGGACGATCTCCGCTCCGGGGAGCACCCCATCTCCTCGGACAAGGAGAAGAAGGGAGGAGAAGCGGAGAAGACCAAGGCCTTCCCCTCTGCCAGGCTCCCGCCGAAGAAACGCTCCCGCACGTTGGCGGACAGTGAGGACGGCGATGACGACGAGGAAGAAGATGAGGAGGAGGAAGATGATTCCTCCGCCTCCATCGGGTATCCTCCAACGAAGCGTTTCCGCGGCTGGGCGGATAGCGAGGACGATGATGATGACGAGGAGGAGGAGGAGGATCCAGCGGACGGCTGGGGCAGCAACAGCGAGGAGCTTCCTGGGAGCAGCGCCGACGACCTCGACGACGGCGACGATGAGGACAGCGATGATTAGTAGAATAGGACTAGCAGTAGCAGTGCACTAGGCACTAGATCCCTCTTTTGAGAGCCATCGGCTCTTCTTGTAAAGCTGCTCCTTTGAATTAATGAGAACTGTTCTTCCAATTTCTCCTTTCATTAATCCAATTTCCATCCCTTCGCTTGCCACTCCAAGACCGATAGTGACGAATCGGGTTATCATTGATTTTCTCAATCGTGGCGTTTTGCAGCCCCGCAGCCGATGACTATTCATCGGCTAATTTGAGGAACCGATCTCCTCTTTTCTTGCAGCACCAGCACGGTCCAAACCTCGTACCAGACGACGGCTTTTCCTTCCCAATTCCTCCCTGAGACGATCATGATGCAATAACAACCGAGGTAACTCCAATCGGCTCTTAAGAACAAGGCATCCATCGGTCTGTTGCCCCCCGAGTCTCAGCCAAAACAGAGACGAGGATACGCGATTTAGCTGTATGGACCTGGGCTTGATCGTGTGTGGGGAAGTTCCCTATACAGAGCCAACCGATTTGAACATAAATCGGCTTCTCAAAGCAGAGAGCCTTCAAGGCGAGCTGCCCCCCGAGCTTCTTCAGTTCTTCCTGCAACTTGCCGGCTAGATCGGCTCTTTTCTTTTGGCGGATTTCATGCAATCCATCCTTGACCTGATCTGCACGTCTAGGCTGCTCCTGGCATTATTCTTGAAGAGAGGATCTGAGCTTCCAAACTACTCCATTGAGGAGTTCCTTCATAAAAAATCTCCCTTTGTGCTCCATTGACCCTCTGATCGTAACAGTTATTCCTCTTGAGTCGATGGCCACGCATCGGCTTCCATATCCTTAAGTCGATGTCTGCTGCATCGGCTGTGCTCGAAAATTTTCGAATTTTCAGATGTTTATTTTTTTTACGGCCGACTAGTGCATCGGCCCCCATATTCCAATACTCATCACCAAAGGATGAGACGCTTCTAGTTGCATATCCTCGTATTTTATCCACTAGGTGCCCCCGAGCCGATTCTGTCAAGAGGATTGATGGTATCGGCTCTGTGGGATAACATGTTGAACTCAAGCGGAACGGTGGGTGAGGATAATTTTGGCCGAATGCTGGAATCGGCCTCCACATTGTTTGCTCGGCGAAGGTTTTGTGATGTCCCTTCATAAATTTTTTGGGGCCGATCACAAGGATCAGCCTCGCCATGTTTGCTCATTGACGTGTTCTTGTTACTCGTTCAGGCCGGTAGATAAGACCATCCCAATCTCTGACTTCATCATGTCGGCACGCTTGCTGTCGCCCACCTTGAATGCATCGTGTGATCGTGGAGCGCTAAGCTCTGCCGGAAGAACGAGCACCATGTTTGTGCCAGCCGATGCTTCATCATCGGCTTTCCTTTGCTTGGGGCGCCACTCCATTTTCCGTGGACGACCCTCTTCATCCAGGGTTCGCTGAACCTTTGCAGCCAGGTCAGGCCTTGCCTTCCTCAATGTATGCAAGTATAACCTCTCGGCTTCTTCCAGGCCGCGCAATCGTTGAACCCTGCGTTTCTGGGAACGGCTGAGTCCGTCAGGGCACCACCTTGGCCGGTGGTACCTGTCTTCTTCTTCTCCCTCGTCTTCTGAATCTTCGAGATCTTCCAACCGAGGGGACTCAGCTCGTTTGCTCTGTGGCGGGAGAGGTCCTAAGCGCTCGAACACGGACACGTTGGCTGCCTCCTTCTTCTTCCGGTTGCATTCGGGGCAATTGCCGATTGTTGGCAATCGGCTCATTCCTGAATCCCAGCAGTGCCTGAAGAAGGGACAATTCCAGTGTCTGTCCTCGTCGCCTTGCTCCCTTGCCTTTCCCTTGGCACAACGCTCGTGCTCCTCCTCATCGCGATTCTGCCGACGATGTCTTCTGGCTTCTCTGGCCAGACGAACTCTTTCATCATCATCGCTGGACCGCCGGCGTTGGTCGTACTGACCCACATACTTGTTGAGGAGGTGATCAGAGAGAGGTCGCTGATATCTTATGTTCCTCACTTCTCCCTCTGTGACGTAGCGCTTGCCGTCTTGGCGGAGCCGATCGCGTGGAGCGGCTTCCTCCGTATCTTTGCTATGAGAGCAGCTGCCCTCATCTCCATCCTTGCCGCCGTGGTGTCCAAGATCTACCATGTTGATATTGCACAGGAAACCCGGCCGGCACCCTGCATGGCAAGCATACTCCACCATGTTTACGGCGGGGAAGGGGTGTGTGTCGACCTTCATGGCGTACTCGGTTGAAAATTAGACGCCCGTTCTCTATCGCCGCTTGGATGTGCCGACGCCACACCCTGCAGTCGTTGGTGGCATGGGAGAGCGAGTTATGCCATTTGCGTATGGCTTTCCATTCAGCTCTTGCGCCGTGGGGAACTTGAGACCTTCAGGTATCTTCAACTGCTTTTCCTTGAGTAGGAGGTCGAAGATTTGCTCAGTCTTGGTCACGTCAAAATCAAATCCCCTGGGCGGGCCTGGTGGCTTTACCCACTTGCAGGACACGGGGGTTCCTCCCCGAGTCCACTCAGCCACTGCTACTTCTTGGTCTCCCGCAGGAACTTCGTCTTCCTCTGCATCGACCAGGGCCACTGCACGCTTGAACTTGTCTTGGTACAGGTCCGGGTGGCGCTGTTCATATGCTGAAAGTTTCGAACCATGTGCGCCGGCGAGGGATAATCTGCTTGGGAGGCCGTGTCCTTGAGCTGTGTTGCAAGGCCTGCTACGCCAACTCGATCGCTTCCTTTTCATTTATACGAACCGAAAAGCATCGGTTCCTAAGATTCCCGAAGCGCTGGATGTATTCCGTCACAGCTTCTCGCGCTTCGACGTAGTTGTGCTAGATCGGCAATGCTAGACTCGGAAGCTTCGAATGGTACTGCTCATGGAACCGCTCTTCCAACCGCTTCCGTGTCTGGATGGAGTTCGGTGGTAGCGATGTGTACCACCCGAAAGCCGATCATGTGAGGGACCGCGAGAAGAACCTCACGCGCAACTCATCCGACGCTGAGATCGTGCCCAGCTGTGCCAAATATCGGCTCACATGCTCGATGGAGCTGGACCCGTCTGATCCACTGAACTTTGTGAAGTCCGGGAGCCGATATTTAGGTGGCAGCGGGATCAGTTCGTAGCTGTTGGGGTACGGCTTGGTGTAGCCGAATGCCTTCCTTTTCGGCATCATGCCGAACTGATCTTTCAGAATTGCACAAATCTGATCCGCTGAGATGGCTGAAGGTGTCGAACCCTGAAGATTCGCCGGGGTGGCATACTTAACCAGCCATGCTTGTTTTTCTGGTTCTAAGCCAACTGCAGGAGCTGGGCTTTGGAGGTTTGTCGGGGCGGCGTACTTAGCCAGCCACGACTGCTTCTCAGGATCGGCTCCTGACGTTCCTCCTGCCGTTCCGCAGGTCGCCGTTATTGCAGCCTGGTTCGAGAGTGCCAAGGCGTTGCTGTCTGGCACGTATGCGCACGCGTATCCGTGCGGGACCTCCTTAGGTGGCTCAGGCAGGAATTGGTAGTCACTAGGATCACCACCAATCTTGTAGACGACGTATGCCGATGAGCTCGGCAGTTCCGGTGCTACCCATGCGAACGGCTGGGGCTGGAGCGGCATCTCTCCTTTGAAAGTCCCCGCAGCCGGTCCCGACGGGGAGTACCGGTGACTCATGATTTCCTCGGACGACGCGCGAGCGACACGCTCCAAGGTGTTCACCAGGCTCTCGAGTGGCGGTGCAGCGAATGAGCCACCATGTAGTTGATCTCCTGCCGCAGCCGACCTGGTGCGTTCTTCCGACGGGGCGGACAGGTCCACTCCATCGAGCGCGCCTTCAGGTGTGAAACCCTTCCACCTGACGCCATGGGAGCGGGTTCGGTGGAAGGAGCCGATGAGGTCGGCTTCGAGGGTTGCCTTGATCTCGTCATGCTTCTTCTTGAGCTCATCAGCCAGACCCGCGCATGTGCCCGGAGTGTCTTCCGCCATCTTGGATGTAGATGGCGGTGTCGTGGATGTCGTCGACCGTCCCACCGAGCGTGCCGTAATGTGTTGACGTCGAAACCCACCGGCGGGTAGAGACGGGCAACACCGTAGAGCCGGGAACAACTAGGGCTGCGGCTGGCCCTAGTCCTCTCGAGCGACGGCCCGCAAAGCCTCCCCGGTCGCACGCACCGATGTTTATCACAAGGGCGTGCCACCTGACCTATACCTGGTCAGGAAGGTGTGGATGATGCCTCGCTTAGTTTCCTGCAGGGCACACACGTAAACGTTAAATACGAGCCTCGATCGGCTCTCAGGTTATGTTATCACCAAGATTTGACCGAGTCAGAGGTGGGCCGCAGTCAAGATGGGCTTAAAGAAATATACGTGGAGAATTATATGAATCGGCCTTTTATACCAAGTTGGGCTTAATTGCCCGTGTATCTGTAACATATTAGATCGTATTTTAGTTTAGAGATAGATTCTTATTCGTGCACGGTTTGGTGCACGCCCGCATTAGAGAGTCCCCTGGACTATAAATATGTACCTAGGGTTTATGGAATAAACAACAACTCACGTTCAACCCCAAAAACAAACCAATCTCGGCGCATCGCCAACCCCTTCACCTCGAGGGTTTCTATCAGGTAAGCGACATGCTGCCTAGATCGCATCTTGCGATCTAGGCAGCACAAGCCCCACGTTGTTCATGCGTTGCTCGTACTGAAGCGCTTTTGATGGCGAGCAACGTAGTTATCTTTAGATGTGTTAGGGTTAGCATTGTTCTTCGTTTAAACATGCTTACGTAGTGCAACCCTTGCATATCTAGCCGTCCTCGCGCCTATCTCAGGTGTGGGGGCGGCACCCCGCTTGATCATTATTTAGTAGATCTGATCCGTTACGATTGCTCCTTGTTCTACAAGGATTAGTTTAATATCTGCAATAGTTTGGCCTTACAATGGGGGGGAGGATCCAAATGGCACGTAGGGTGGCGTTCGCAAGTCCTAAACGGGATGTTCCTAGGATCAACTTCATGTTGGTTTTCTGGCCTTGTTTAGGATCGGCTTACGAGCACCGTGCGTGGCCGCAAGGCCCAACCTCGGAGTAGGATGATCCGGTTATGTGGTGAAAACCCTAAATCGTCGTAGATCTCATTAGCTTCATCTTGATCAAGCAGGACCACCAAGTATTCGTGCACCCCGTACGGATCATGGGTGGATCGGCTCTTTGAGCCGATTCACAGGATAACCTGAGAGCCGATCGAGGCTCGTATTTAACGTTTACATGTATGCCCCGCAGGAAACTAAGCGAGGCAACCTCATCACCTTCCTGACCAGGTATAGGTCAGGTGGCACGCCCTTGCACTTCGCAACGCCGCGTGTGACCAGAAGAGCATTGCGGGCCGTCGCTCGGAGGGGTCTCAGCCCAGCCGCAGCTCTAGGCTCCCCCGGCTCTACGAGTGTTGACAAGGCCGCTGCCCGCCGGTGGGTTTTGGCAGTCAACACATTCTCGGCACGCCCGGTGGGACAATCGTCTACATCAACCACATCGCCATCTACATCCGAGATGGCGGACGGCACGCCGCTCACCTACGAGGATCCGCCCGACGACCTCAAGAAGCAATACAACGAGATCAAGGCTACCCTCGAAGCCGACCTCATCGGCTCTTTTCGGAGAACCCGTTCGGTGGCATCGGATGGAAGGGGTTCTCACCGAAGGTGCACTCGATGGGATAGACCTCTCTTCCCCGTCGGAGGAACGCACCAGGGGTCCGCGGCAGGAGATCAACTACCCGGTGGCTCACTCGCTACACCGCCACTCGAGAACTTGGTCAACGTGCCGGAGCGTGTCGCTCCGCGCGTGATCCAGGAGATCATGAGCCACCGGCACTCGCCGTCGGACCAGCTCTCGGGACTCATCAAGGAGAGTTGCCTTTCCAGTCCCCGTCCACCGCTGCCGTTTGCGTTGGCGGCACCAGCCGAAGTGCCGACTACACCGGCATTCCTCGTCTACAGAATTGGTGGCGACCCCAGTGACTACCAGCTCTTAATGGAGGCGCCTAAGGAGATCCCTCATGGATACGCGTGCATGTATGTGCCGGATTGTGGTGACTGGGCACTCACAAACCAGGCAACAACATCGGGGACTCCGGCGAAGACTGGAGGAACGTCGGCGACAGAGCAGATGTGGTTAACTAAATACGCCACGCCGACGAAACTCCCGAGCCCAGCTCCTGCAGCTGGCTCAGAGCTGGAAAAGCAAACATGGCAGGCCAAGTACGCCACCCCGGCGAATCTTCAGAGTGCAACTCCTTCGGCCAGCACAGCGGATCAGATCAGTACTATACTGAGAGACCAGTTCGGCATAATACCGAAAAGAAGGGCAGTCGGCTATTCCAAGCCGTACCCCGACGATTACGAGATGATCCCGCTGCCACCTAAATATCGGCTCCCTGACTTCTCCAAATTCAGTGGATCAGATGGCTCCAGCTCCATCGAGCACGTCAGCCGATATTTGGCTCAACTAGGACCGGCTTCAGTGTCGGATCAGCTACGCGTGAGGCTCTTTTCACAGTCCCTCACGGGATCGGCTTTTGGATGGTACACCTCGCTGCCAGCAAACTCCATCCAGTCTTGGAAGCAATTGGAAGAGCAGTTCCATATGCAATACCATTCAGAAGCTTCCGAGTCTGGCATTGCCGATCTAGCACAACTACGTCAGAAGCGCGGAGAAACGGTGACAGAATACATCCAGCGCTTCAGGAATCTTAGGAACCGATGTTATTCGGTTCGTATAACTGAAAAGGAAGCAGTCGAGTTGGCAGTAGCAGGCCTTGCAACACAGCTCAAGGACATGGCCTCCCAAGCAGATTATCCTCGCCGGCGCACATGGTTCGAAACTATCAGCATATGAACAGCGCCACCCCGACCCGTACCAAGACAAGTTCAAGCGTGCAGTAGTTATGGTCGATACGGAGGAGGATGAAGTGCCCGCGGGAGGCCAAGAGATAGCAGTGGCTGAGTGGACTCAGGGGGACCCCCGTGGCCTGCAAATGGGTAAAGCCACCAGTGGCCGCCCAGGGGATTTGATTTTGACGTGACCAAGACCGAACAAATCTTCGACCTCCTCGCTCAAGGAGAAACAGTTGACGGTTCCCGAAGGTCTCAAGTTCCCCACGGCGAAAGAGCTAAACGGAAAGCCGTACCGCAAATTCCACAACTCGCTTTCCCATGCCACCAACGACCGCCGGGTGTGGCGTCAGCACATCCAAGCGGCGATAGAGAAGGGGCGGCTAATTTTCAACCAAGCACGCCATGAAGTTCGACACCCAACCCTTCCCCGCCGTTAACATGGTGGAAATCACCTACCCCGAAGGTTGCCAGCCAGGTCCCTCGCTCAAGCATCAACATGGTAGGACCTGGAAACCACTCTGGCAAAGATGGAGATGAGGGCAGCTGCTCTCACAGCAAGGATACAGAAGAGGCCGCTCCACGCGATCGGCTCCGTCATGATGGCAAGCGCTATGTCACAGAGGGAGAGGTGAAGAATATAAGATATCAGCGACCCCTCTCTGATCACCTCCTCAACAAATATGTTAGTCAGTATGGTCAACGCCGGCGACCCAATTACGGTGATAGAGAAGATCGTTTGGCTAGAGAAGCCAGAAGATATCGTCGGCAGGATCACGGTGAGGAGGAACACGAGCGCTATGCCACAGAAGCATCAAGGGAGCAAGACGACAACGCCAGGCATTGGGACTGCCCCTTCTTCGTACACCGCTGGGATTCAGGAATGAGCCGATTGCCCACAATCGGCAATTGCCCGTAATGCAATCGAGAAAAGAAGGAGGCAGCCAACGTGTCCGTGTTCGAGCGCCTAGGGCCTCTCCCGCCACAAAGCAAACGCGCCGAGTCACCTCGTTGGGCAGATTTTGAAGATTCGGAAGACGAGGGAGAAGTGGAAGAAGACAGTACCACCGGCCAAGGTGGTGCCCCGACGGACTCAGCCGTTCCCGTAAGCGCAGGGTTCAGCGATTGCGCGGCCCGGAGGAAGCCGAAAGGTTGTACCCGCATACGCTAAGAAAGGCACGGCCTGATCCGGCTGCAAAGGTTCAGCGAACCCTGGATGAAGAGGGTCGTCCACGGAAAATGGAGTGGCGCCCTAAACAGAGGAAAGCCGATGATGAGACATCGGCCGGCACAAACATGGTACTCGTCTTGCCGACAGAGCGTAGCGCTCCACGACTCTACGGAGCACACAAGGTGGACGACAGCAGGCGCATCAAGTCAGAGGTTGGGTTGGTTTCATCCAGCCCGACCAAGTAGCAAGATCAAACCAATGGGCAAACCAGGAGAGGCTGATCCTTGTGATCGGCCCCAAAAAATTTACGAAGGGAACTTACAAAACCTTCAACGAACAAGCAACGTGGAGGCCGATTCCAGCAATCGGCCAAAATTATCCTCACCTACCTTTCTACCTGGGTTCAACATGTTATCCAACAGAGCCGATACCATCAATTTTCTTGACAGAATCGGCTCGGGGGGCACCTGTGTATATGAAAATACGAGGATATGCAACGAAGCGTCTCATCTTTTGTTGATGGGTATTGAAATATGGGGGCCGATGCACAGTGTCGGCCGTAAAAAAAAAATGAAAATTCGAAAACCATGCAAGCAGACATCGACTCGAATCAAGAAACAGCCGATGTGTAGCCATCGACTCTAGTTGTGCGAGGATTATCAAGCCTTCACCAAATCCAGGACTTCCAATCTGGGGTAGTGCGAAAGAAAATATCGGCGTGGCACATTCTCGCTCGAGTAAGAGCTCGGGGCAGCTCACTTGAAGGTTTCCGTCAGAAGCCGATTGTGTTCAAATCGGCCGACGCTGCATAAGGAACTTCCCCACACACGATCAGGCCCAGGTCTACACAGCTTCATGCGCGTATTCCTCGTCTCCGTTTTGCATTGGCCGAGACTCGGGGGGCAACATGCCTGGTAGATTGCTCTGTTGAAGGACCGATGCGTTGTTATCGGCTTATTACACATTGGCGAAGAGGGCAAATCGGCAAGGTCAGTAGGAGAGGCAAATCGGCTCAATCAAACTCAGAAGAAATCGGCAAAATCAAAGTGGGGAACAGTTCTTCATTGATAGGCGGGATTTCGTACATAAAGAGCTGAATTGCTCT
Organism: Lolium rigidum; assembly: GCF_022539505.1. Lineage (NCBI taxonomy): Eukaryota > Viridiplantae > Streptophyta > Magnoliopsida > Poales > Poaceae > Lolium > Lolium rigidum. The sequence continues at coordinate 692,234 of NC_061509.1, read as the reverse complement.
CAAAAGGAAATACGAGGGGATACATTGCCCCATCTACCACTACTGACCCTATGACAGAGGTCCTATCTACGGGCCGTCATTGTCCTCATCGTCATCATCCGAGCTCTCATCGGCACTGCTGCCGATGGGCTCCTCGTCGCTACTCCCGTAGCCCTCCACGGGGGCCTCATCCCCGTCTTCGTCGTCGCTGCTGTCATCGTCCCACCACATGCGAAGGCGCTTCGCTGGTGGGTAGCCCTCGAGGGAGTCGTCGTCGTCGTCGTCCTCCTCCTCCTCTTCTTCCTCCATCACCCCCTCGGAAGAGGTGAAGTCGTCCCAGGAGAAGCGATCGTCATCGCTCTCCTCCTCCGGTTCCCCGTCGGCGAGGAAACGGAGGTCGCTCTCCCCGTCCGTCGAGGACTGGTCGTCCTCGGACCGGATGGAGAAGTCATGGTCTGACTCCTCCCCGGCCGCAATGGCGCGGCGGGTATTGGCCGCATGGACCGCCGCTGGGTTGTGCTCCGGCGTCGGCTCGCGGGACATGGAGGACTGGCTGGAGGGGTCCGATGGGGCTGAGGAGGAAGAAGACATGATGGTGCAGGAGGGTTTTTGGACTGCTAATGCGAGGATGCAGGGCAGAACTGTTCGTAGCGGTTAAATAAAAGGGAGATGGTGAAAATTCAATGCCACAGCAGTTTCCGAGGAAGTGGTGTTTGAAAGAAAGAGAAAAGACTGCCAAATCACGCGGAGAAGTTGAGAAGGCAAGGCATCATGATGACGGATACTCGCGACGGTTCTCGCCACGACATGACCCGACGAAGAGCGTAGTGATTTTGGAAATTACCATTTCCAAAACCAGGGGGCATGTGTTATCACCAAGATTTGACCGCGAGTCGTGAGGTGGGCCGCGATCAAGATGGGCTTAGAAGAAATATATATGGAGAATTATCGATGAATCGGCCTTGTATGGACGAATTTGGGCTTAGTTAGCCCGTGTATCTGTAGCATATTAGATCGTATTTTAGATTTAGAAGATAGAGTTTGTCTCGTGCACGGTTTAGTGCACGCCCACATTAGAAAGTCCCCTGGACTATAAATATGTACCTAGGGTTTATGGAATAAACAACAACTCACGTTCAACCCCAAAAACAAACCAATCTCGGCGCATCGCCAACTCCTTCACCTCGAGGGTTTCTATCAGGTAAGCGACATGCTGCCTAGATCGCATCTTGCGATCTAGGCAGCACAAGCCCCACGTTGTTCATGCGTTGCTCGTATCGAAGCGTTTTTGATGGCGAGCAACGTAGTTATCATTAGATGTGTTAGGGTTAGCATTGTTCTTCGTTTAAGCATGCTTACGTAGTGCAACCCTTGCATATCTAGCCGTCCTCACGCCTATCTCAGGTGTGGGGCGGCACCCCGCTTGATCATTATTTAGTAGATCTGATCCGTTACGATTGCTCCTTGTTCTACAAGGATTAGTTTAATATCTGCAATAGTTTGGCCTTACAATGGGGGGAGGATCCAGTGGCACGTAGGGTGGCGTTCGCAAGTCCTAAACGGGATGTTCCTAGGATCAACTTCATGTTGGTTTTCTGGCCTTGTTTAGGATCGGCTTACGAGCACCGTGCGTGGCCGCAAGGCCCAACCTGGAGTAGGATGATCCGGTTATGCGGTGAAAACCCTAAATCGTCGTAGATCTCATTAGCTTCATCTTGATCAAGCAGGACCACCAAGTATTCGTGCACCCCGTACGGATCATGGGTGGATCGGCTCTTTGAGCCGATTCACAGGATAACCCGAGAGCCGATCGAGGCTCGTATTTAACGTTTACATGTATGCCCCGCAGAAACTAAGCGAGGCAACCTCATCACCTTCCCGACCAGGTATAGGTCAGGTGGCACGCCCTTGCACTTCGCAACGCCGCGTGTGACCAGAAGAGCATTGCGGGCTGTCGCTCGGAGGGGTCTCAGCCAGCCGCAGCTCTAGGCTCCCCCCGGCTCTACAGTGTTGACAAGGCCGCTGCCCGCCGGTGGGTTTTGGCAGTCAACAGGTTATCCCGTGAATCGGCTCAAGGAGCCGATCCACCCATGATTCAGACGAGGTGTCCGAATATATGGTGGTCCTGCTTGATCAAGGTAAAGCTAATGAGATCTACGACGATGTGGGGTTTTCACCGCATAATCGGATCATCCTACTCCAGGTTGGGCCTCGCGGCCACGCACGGTGATCGTAAGCCGATCCTAAGCAAGGCCTAAAAACCAACACGAGGTTGATCCTCGGAACATCCTGCTTAGGGCCAACGAACGACACCCTACGTGCCGCTGGATCCTCCCCCCCTTCGTAAGGCCTAACTATTGCAGATATTAAACTAATCCTTGTAGAACAAGGAGCAATCGTAATGGATCAGATCTACTAAACTATGATCAAGCGGGGTGCCGCCCCAACGCCTAAGATAGGTGTAAGGGCGGCTAGACATGCAAGGGTTGCACTACGACAACATGTAACATGAAGAACAATGCTAACCCTAACGTGTCTAAGATAACTACGTTGCTCGCCATCAAAAAGGCTTCAGTACGAGCAACGCATGAACAACGTAGGCAGGCTTGTGCTGCCTAGATCGCAAGATGCGATCTAGGCAGCATGATGCTTACCGGTAGAAACCCTCGAGACGAAGGGGTTGGCGATGCGCCGAGATTTGTTTGTGGTTGAACGTTTGTTGTTTATTCCATAAACCCTAGGTACATATTTATAGTCCAGCGGACTTTCTAATGTGGGCGTGCACTAAACCGTGCACGAGATAAACTCTAACTTTTAATCTAGATACAATCTACTATAATTAAAGATACATGGGCAATCTGGCCCAACTCCACCGAACAGGGCCGCTTCACAGATCTTCCACGTGTAATCTTCCAAGCCCATCTTGTTCGCGGCCCAACTCCTGACTCGGTCAAATTCTGGTGATAACAGTATCTAATGCAAAGAAGTCCGAATCTGCTGCAAGTACGAGTGGTTCTAGCATGTCTACAGCGCGCAACCGCGATATGCTTTGCTATACATGTGGTGGCAAGGGTCACTTCAAGAGAGATTGTCCTAACCGCAAAGTCATGATTATCAATGAGGACAATGAATATGAGACTCAAGATGATGTTGATCCTAATGCTCCAGAAGATGATGACTATGACACTGATGGTGAAGATGTTGTAACGCCCTACCTTTTAACAAAGGTAGAACACCCGTGTTCAGTGCTACTCCCTGGATCACTGATAGCACCACAGTACAAAATATAGCATTCATAGCAATAGTATCAATATTACAACGTAATGATCCGGTACGACAAATAAGGGAAGATACAACTGGCATAGTCCAAATGACTAGCATCTAATAAAGTTCAAATATCTAACACAGCGGAAATAAAGTAGCATGGAGCATCCATCTTCATCATGCGCCACAGGCAGACATGTTGGAATGTAGACTCGAGATCCTATCAATAATCCTCATCAGAGCGACCTGCACGTTTGAATATGCAGCCCCACGAATGGAGGTCAGTACAATGATGTACTGGCAAATGAAACTTATTTGGTGGCAGTTTTGAAAAGACTAACTACATGATTTGGCTGGTGGAGCTAGGCTATTTGCATAAAGCCAGTTTTGTCCTATATTTGATAAAACATTTGATAACTTTGAAATTCATCGTGGGTGTTCAGAGGGCGCACCATGACACACCACCAAGTTTATTAAGGTAACTTTGAAATCCATCATGGGTGTTCAGAGGGCTCACCATGACACACCATGAAGGGTTTCTAGCGCATTTTAATTTACTTTAGAAAACAAAAGGGCGTTGAAATTGCCTAGTAGTTCAAATTGTCCATGACCGGGGACACGGCTAAGATCTTAGATTTAACTCTCGAGAGGTTGTGCACTTTCACCTTAAGACCCATCCTACCCAAGAGTAAGATGAGACAAGACCATTGGGAAGAGAAGTTCACCCATACTAGCCGCACCCGTTTCTCTTGCAATTCTGCAACCACCCTCTAATCCGACAACAGGATGAACCTCCACAACTTAAGAATCTTGGCAGAGCCATATACCATAAGGCTGCACTGGAAGCTATCTAAACAGTGAAGACCTACAAATCTCTTTGTTCCTGGGTGGCGATCCACAAGTGCACCCTCAGGCGAAGACAACCACAATGTGGCCCGGAGTAGCCACGCACAATGCGCACCCTCAGGCGAAGACAACCACAATGTGGCCCTGAGTAGCCACTCAACAATGCGCACCCTCAGGCGAAGACAACCACAATGTGGCCCTGAGTAGCCGCCCACCAATCAGCCAATCCACCCAGGTGCGCATTAAGGTTGTTAGTTTTCAAAGTTTTGTAAACTTTTGTAAACCACCAAACAAATACAAGAGCGGCGATAATTTTGATAGTAGTCAGGTACGGCAAAGCATTTACCTAACAGGGGGGTTCAGGGTGGCTATCCACTACTAGGAATTCTAGCATTGTATTCACTTTGAAAACAAAGAACAACCTATCATGCATACTACTAGAAAAACACTAATGCATTGAATAAAACTGGGTGAGAAGATGAGTGTCACTTGCCTTGCTCAAAGCAACCTGAACAATCACAGCAATCACAAGCAAGACCCTGGTCCTCCTCACAATCTAAACAAAGCAAACAGGAGCCAAATAAAACACAACATTCTGAATGCACAACCATAGACATGTATGCATGCATGATATGCATCGTTTAATTTCACACATAGGTATGATGTGAAAATGTTGTATTAAGTGTCCTCTGGTATTTAGAATGTTGGTAATGATCTCTGGTTGTATTTATTTTATTAGATTTTATTTATAGCGCTATTAATCAATTAACAATGCATATATATCAACTAAAATAGGTACTGTAGTGTTTATGTTTTATAAAAATCTAAACCAAATATCTATGGATGGGGTACAGTGATACAAGACCATAGCAATTGGATTCATTCAAAAATAGTTTATAGAATTTGAATTATTGTCATATTACTGATTTGAATAGATTTGCAAAAGCAAGTTTGTGCACGTATCAAATTAGGCCAACTATGGTTCCATGATGAACTACATGTTCTATGGATTCCAGAGACTACAAATTTGTAAATTTTGGCCCACTGGATTAATGTACACAATTTTTATAGTGTCAAAGGGTTAATTCTCTTTTTTGAATTATGGTGCAAAATGTATCACAGAACCTATTCAGTATTATTGCATGGTAGTGTTCTACAGGTTGTAAGCTTTCTAACAATATAAAATTTGCTAAATTTGGGTCTATGGTTGATTTTATATCGATTTTACAAGTTAGGGACAGAATCTGGAATTTGAATTCAATTCAAATTTGGTTTGACTGGGTTTGACCGGGGTTGCTGACAGTGCAGCTGACTGGGCGCCACGCGGCTGTTTGCTATTGGCCGATACCCTTTCGTTTAAGTGTTTCTATCTGAGTCGCTGGATCTAGATCTTATGGTGCAAAAGCGAAAGGAAGGAAGGGAGGGGATAAAGGGGAGGCTGCTCACTGTGGCCGGCCGGAGGTGAAGGAGACGGCGGCGGGCGGCTCGGGTCGGGGTGCTCTCCGACGTTCCGGCGGTCGGCAGCGGCGGTGGAGGTGCGGACGGGGTCCGGCATGCTGCAGTGAGGCGTATGGTGGCGGCGGCGCAGTGTGTCGCGGCCTCAGTTGGCCAGGGCGGGCGGCTGTAGGCGGCGGTGCGAGGCGGCGCTCCGGCGTGCAATTAAGGAAGCCTGGCGGCGCTATGCGGGTGGGGGAGTGGCGAAAATGAGAGACGGGGAGCGGGGCTTTGTAGGGAGCGGCTCGGTGTTGAGCGAGGGGGGCGTGGGGCGAGTGGAGGAGTGGTGGCCGGTTGGGTGCTGGCGTGCTGCGAGGTGGAGAACGTGGGCGTGGCTGGAGGTTAGGGACGCCCCTGACAGGCGGGGCCTGCTGTCAACGCGTGGAGAGAGGAGAGAGGTGCGGCGCGGGCCGCTTTCTGGCCGGGCTGGGCTGGCTCGGACTGGGCTGGCCCAGTTCGGTCGGTCCGTTTTTCTTTTTCCTTTTCTCTTTTTCATTTTCTATCTTAGTTCATAACTTTTGATTCACAACTCCGAATCACCTCAAACTTGTTTCCAATTTTTTGTAAAATCCAGGGGATTGTTTTAGGACCAAAAGGGACAAGAAAAGGCTCATTTGGAAAATAAATAAAAATAATTTTAGCACATAGGCTAAATAGCAACATAGTACCACTAGGGTTTTATTTATCAAGGTTTATTTATTTTATTTGGCTTTTAATGCATGGATGAAATGAATGCATGATGAGCTTTTAAATTTTGAAAACTTGGGATGTTACAGACTAACCCCCTTAAGATGAAGCACGTCCCCGGGCTTCGGAAAGGCTAGCAAATAGGTGAGGGTGATCTTCTCGAAGACTGTCTTCGCGCTCCTAAGTTGATTCTTCCTCGGTATGGTGACTCCACTGAACTTTGCAGAACTTGATAGTCTTGGTACGCGTATTCCTTTCAGCTCTTTCCAAGATCTTGATCGGTTTCTCCTCATATGTGAGGTCACTCTCCAAATGAACTTCTTCGAGAGGTACTGTATCATTCAATGGGGTTTCTGACATCTCAGGGTGACACTTCTTCAGTTGGCTGACATGGAACACATTGTGCACGGCTGAAAGAATTTCTGGCAACTCAATCTCATAAGCTACTTCTCCTTTGCGAGATAACACCTTGAATGGTCCAATAAATCTCGGGGCTAACTTTCCCTTGATTCCAAATCTCTTGACACCTCGAAGGGGTGATACTCTGAGATAAACTCTATCGCCTATTTCATAGGAAACATCGCTGCGCTTTTTATCAGCATAGCTCTTCTGCCTGGATTGTGCTATCTTCAGCCTATCTTTGATCAGTCTAACCTTCTCTTCTGCTTCTTGGATAATATCAGGTCCAAACAAACTTCTTTCTCCCAACCCACTCCACAGTAGTGGTGTGGTGCATTTCTTCCCATACAAAGCTTCAAATGGTGACATCTCAATACTAGCTTGATAGCTGTTGTTGTAAGAGAATTCCGCATATGGCAGGTTGTCATCCCAACTAGATCCATAATCTAGCGCACAAGCTCTTAACATGTCCTCTAAGATTTGATTCACTCTCTCAGTTTGACCATCTGTCTGTGGATGAAAAGCTGTACTAAACTCCAGCCTAGTTCTTAGTGATTCATGCAATTGTTTCCAGAAATGCGAGGTAAATTGGGTACCACTATCAGAAACGATACTCTTGGGTACACCATGGAGGCACACAATTCTCTTCATGTAGATATCCGCTAGCTTCGCACTAGTGTAAGTGGTCTTCACTGGCACAAAATGAGCTACCTTGGTCAAACGACAGACTATTACACAAATTGAATCATACCCGGATTTAGTTCGAGGTAATCCAGTTATGAAGTCCATACCAATTTGATCTCATTTCCAATCTGGAACTTTCAACGGTTGCAACAAACCTGCTGGTTCCTGATGTTGAGCTTTCACCTTACTACATGTGTTACATTTGGCTATGTACTCTGCAATGTCCTTCTTCAAGCCATTCCACCAAAATCTCTCCTTCAGATCCATATACATCTTAGTATTACCAGGATGAATAGAATATGGAGTCTCATGGGCTTCTTGGAAAATCAACTTCCTTAGATCGGGGTCTTCGGGTACACAGATACGTTTCCCAAACCAAACAATTCCTTGCTCATCTTCACAGAATTCTGTTGTTCTTCCTTCCGCCAATGCTTCCTTCAAGACTCTTCTAACTTCTTCTATTTCTTTATCTCCTTTCTGGGTTTCTCGGATTTTATCCATCAATGTTGGTTGAACTACTAGTGACGCTACAAAACCTTCTGGTACAACTTCCAAGATGAGATTCCTAAATGCTTCACACAAATCCTTGGGTAACTCCTTGCTTGACATACAGTTCACATAAGTCTTACGGCTCAGGGCATCAGCGACTACATTTGCTTTACCGGGATGGTATTGCAAACTCAGGTCGTAATCCTTGATGAGCTCTAACCATCTTCTCTGCCTCATGTTCAGATCCTTCTGAGTGAAAATGTACTTCAGACTCTTGTGATCAGTGAATACTTCACAACGCTTCCCCATCAGGTACTGTCTCCAGGTCTTCAAGGCATGAACTACTGAAGCTAACTCTAAGTCATGAGTAGGGTAGTTGCCTTCATGTTTCTTGAGCTGTCTAGAAGCATAAGATGCTACTTTGCCTCCTTGCATCAACACACTTCCAAGTCCTTGACGTGATGCGTCACAGAACACTTGAAATTCTTTCTCTAGATCAGGTAGACACAACACCGGAGCAGATACTAATCTTTTCTTCAATTCTTGGAAGCTGGCTTCACAAGCATCAGTCCACTCATATTTCTTTTCTTTCTTCAACAACTCAGTCATGGGTTTAGCAATCTTGGAGAAATTCTCAATGAATCTTCTATAGTAACCAGCCAAACCTAAGAAACTACGAATTTCTCCGACGTTTTTAGGAGTTTCCCATTCTGTCACCGCAATCACCTTTGAAGGGTCAACGGCAATTCCATCCTTGGATACCACGTGACCAAGAAATCCTACTTCACTCAGCCAGAACTCACATTTACTGAACTTTGCATACAGCTTGTGTTCCCGTAGCTTCTCCATAATTAGGCGAAGGTGTTCCTCATGTTCCTTAACACTCTTGGAATAGATTAGTATGTCGTCAATGAAGACTACGACAAACTTATCAAGAAATTCCATGAACACTTTGTTCATCATATTCATGAAGTATGAGGGTGCATTGGTTAAGCCAAAAGGCATCACCGTATACTCATAGGAGCCATACCTAGTGACAAAAGCGGTCTTGGGTATGTCATACTCTCTAATCTTAAGCTGAAAATATCCAGAACGCAGATCGATCTTGGAAAACACTGTTGCTCCCTCCAGCTGATCAAACAAGTCATTGATCCTCGGTAGGGGGTATTTGTTTTTGATGGTTACTTCATTCAGTGACCGATAATCCATCACCAAACGCTGACTATTGTCCTTCTTCATGACAAACGAATCGGGGCTCCCCACGGGGATGAACTCTCTCTGATGAATCCTTTGTGCGACTGCTCCTCAAGCTGCTTTTTGAGTTCCTTCAACTCATCAGTGGACATAGGATAAGGTCTCTTTGCTATAGGGCCCGTGCCCGGAAGCAATTCAATCAGAAATTCCACATCTCTATCTGGGGGCATTCCTGGTAATTCCTCTGGAAAGACATCTGGGTATTCACTTACTATGGCCACTTGGTCTAGGCTAACCTCCTTAAGATGGTTTAGGCTAATCCCCTTAAGATAATTCAGCCTAATATCCTTAGGTTCCAGTCGAGATTTGTACCTAATCTTCTTACCCTCCGGGGTTGTTAATGTGATGGCTCTATTGGCACAATCTATGACTCCACCATAGGCAGTCATCCAATCCATACCCAAGATAACATCAAAACCTTGTGATGGTAGGACTACTAAATGGGTAGGAAACTTGTCTATCCCAATTTCTAAAATCAGACCCCCGCGTTCAGTATTGACTATTAATTCTCCACCCGGGGAACTTATTTTTAGGATCCTTCCCATTAATGTAGTGGTTATCTCATTTTTATTCACAAAAGCTTTTGATATGTATGAATGTGATGCTCCAGTATCGAATAAAACTAGTGCTGTGAAGGAGTTGAGTGGAAACGTACCAATCACAGCATCTGGTTCATTCATCACCTCTTCAACATCAAGGTGGTTCACGTGCCCCTTCTGGAATGGATTGGGCTTGGTTGTATCAGCAGTTTTCAGTTCCGGGCAGTTGCTGGAGTAGTGTCCATTCTTCTTGCACCTGTAGCACATGATCCCTGATAAGTCTTTCTTGCCATCCGAGTTGGATTGCTGCTGTCCATTGCTCCCATTGCCATGGCCATTACGGTGGCCGTTGTGATGACCATTGTGATGTCCAAAAGAGGAGTTGCTCTTGTATCCACCATTGGACTTGTGGCCATTGGAGTTGTGGCCGTTACCCTTGTTGTAGTGATCTCCATGACGGTGAAAACCGCGGCTACCACTGCCCTCAGAAGAATGGTGCTTCTTGTGAGAGAACTCAGTGTGGTTCTTGTTGCTGTTAAACTTCCTCTTGCGGTTCTCTTCCTTCCTGATGTTGTTGTCCAGAGTGATGGCATGATCAAGCAGTGTTTGATAGTTGGGGGCATACGCCACAGATAACGGTATCTTCAGGTCTCCCTTGAGTCCATTGAGGAATTTATCCTTCCTCTTAGCATCTGTGTCTATATCCTCAGGGGCATATCTGGATAGAGCATAGAAGTCATCCATGTACTCTTTCAGTGTCCTACCTCCCTGCTTCAAGGTGCGGAACTCGTCCTTCTTCATGTTCATAATACCCGATGAGATATGGGCATTACGAAAACCTTCCCTGAAGGTGTCCCAGTCCAGGGTTTCCACAGGATGAGTGACTTGGTAAGTCTCCCACCACATAGCAGCTGGTCCTTCAAGCAAGTGAGCTGTAAATCTAATCTTCTCCGCTTCAGTACACTCACAAGTAACCAAGTCCTTGTTAACCGAGCGGAGCTAGTCATCAGCCACAATTGGCTCAGTAGCAGTAGCGAACTTGCTAGGTCTCAGCCTCAGGAATCTGGTCAGTCTATCAACATGGGGTGGTGGTGGAGGTGGAGGTGGTGGTGCGTTGTTGTTGTTGTTATTCTGATGCTGGAAGAACTGAGTCATCATCTGCATCATCTGTGCCTGGGCTGCTATCAGCTGCTGCACTGCATCATTGTTGTTGTTGTTGTTATTGTTGTTGTCGGTATTATTGTTGCGGGTGTTGGCTCGGCGGGGAGGCATCTGAGGTTTAGCAAAGATAAGAATAAGATGGATAGATACTAAGGAAGAAAAACTTCTACCCATGCACAAACAAGTCATACAACCAAACAAAAACATTCAAAACAAGAAAATTCCAAACTTTCTTTAATAAGCAATAAGGTTCAAAAATACGCATAGACTGGTTGGTACTGCCATACTTCTAGTAGTAGGGCAATACAACAGAACGTAAAGGATTACATATGAGTCAATGGGGTCATCTAACGCCTATTGACTACACCTCAACAAGCTAAAGAATATGGCTACTTGCTCGTCTTCCTCTTCTCCCTTGATGGTTTTCACGAGGTAGGCCATCTAAGGCAAGAGGTAAACATTTTTGAAGATGAAATAGACGAGAGTACTAGAAGTTCACAAAGCACTTTTTTTGAAACAAGATTAGATAGATTTTTCATCCTAGGGTCTTCCTATTTCTAATCCAAACCTAGGGTCTCGATCCTACAGGCAACACTATGCTCTGATACCATTTTGTAACGCCCTACCTTTTAACAAAGGTAGAACACCTGTGTTCAGTGCTACTCCCTGGATCACTGATAGCACCACAGTACAAAATATAACATTCATAGCAATAGTATCAATATTACAACGTAATGATCCGGTACGACAAATAAGGGAAGATACAACTGGCATAGTCCAAATGACTAGCATCAAATAAAGTTCAAATATCTAACACAGCGGAAATAAAGTAGCATGGAGCCTCCATCTTCATCATGCGCCACAGGCAGACATGTTGAAATGTAGACTCGAGATCCTATCAATAATCCTCATCAGAGCGACCTGCACGTTTGAATATGCAGCCCCACGAATGGAGGTCAGTACAATGATGTACTGGCAAATGACACTTATTTGGTGGCAGTTTTGAAAATACTAACTACATGAATTTGGCTGGTGGAGCTAGGCTATTTGCATAAAGCCAGTTTTGTCCTATATTTGATAAAACATTTGATAACTTTGAAATTCATCGTGGGTGTTCAGAGGGCGCACCATGACACACCACCAAGTTTATTAAGGTAACTTTGAAATCCATCATGGGTGTTCAGAGGGATCACCATGACACACCATGAAGGGTTTCTAGCGCATTTTTTACTTTAGAAAACAAAAGGGCGTTGAGATTCTTCAGTACAATCCCTGCCTAGTAGCTCAAATTGTCCATGACCGGGGACACTGCTAAGATCTTAGATTTAACTCTCGAGAGGTTGTGCACTTTCACCTTAAGACCCATCCTACCCAAGAGTAAGATGAGACAAGACCTTTGGGAAGAGAAGTTCACCCATACTAGCCAGACCCGTTTCTCTTGCAATTCTGCAACCACCCTCTAATCCGACAACAGGATGAACCTCCACAACTTAAGAATCTTGGTAGAGCCATATACCATAAGGCTGCACTGGAAGCTATCTAAACAGTGAAGACCTACAAATCTCTTTGTTCATGGGTGGTGATCCACAAGTGCACCCTCAGGCGAAGACAACCACAATGTGGCCCGGAGTAGCCACGCACAATGCGCACCCTCAGGCGAAGACAACCACAATGTGGCCCTGAGTAGCCACTCAACAATGCGCACCCTAAAGCGAAGACAACCACAATGTGGCCCTGAGTAGCCGCCCACCAATCAGCCAATCCACCCAGGTGCGCATTAAGGTTGTTAGTTTTCAAAGTTTTGTAAACTTTTGTAAACCACCAAACAAATACAAGAGCGGCGATAATTTTGATAGTAGTCAGGTACGGCAAAGCATTTACCTAACAGGGGGTTCGGGGTGGCTATCCACTACTAGGAATTCTAGCATTGTATTCACTTTGAAAACAAAGAACAACCTATCATGCATACTACTAGAAAAACACTAATGCATTGAATAAAACTGGGTGAGAAGATGAGTGTCACTTGCCTTGCTCAAAGCAACCTGAACAATCACAACAATCACAAGCAAGACCCTGGTCCTCCTCACAATCTAAACAAAGCAAACAGGAGCCAAATAAACACAACATTCTGAATGCACAACCATAGACATGTATGCATGCATGATATGCATCGTTTAATTTCACACATAGGTATGATGTGAAAATGTTGTATTAAGTGTCCTCTGGTATTTAGAATGTTGGTAATGATCTCTGGTTGTATTTATTTTATTAGATTTTATTTGTAGCGCTATTAATCAATTGACAATGCATATACATCAACTAAAATAGGTACTGTAGTGTTTATATTTTATAAAAATCTATACCAAACATCTATGGATGGGGTACAGTAATACAAGACCATAGCAATTGGATTCATTCAAAAATAGTTTATAGAATTTGAATTATTGTCATATTACTGATTTGAATAGATTTGCAAAAGCAAGTTTGTGCATGTATCAAATTTGGCCAACTCTGGTTCCATGATGAACTACATGTTCTATGGATTCCAGAGACTACAAATTTGTAAATTTTGGCCCATTGGATTAATGTACACAATTTTTATAGTGTCAAAGGGTTAATTCTCTGTTTTGAATTATGGTGCAAAATGTATCACATAACCTATACAGTATTATTGCATGTTTGTGTTGTACCGGTTGTAAGCTTTCTAACAATATAAAATTTGCTAAATTTGGGTCTATGGTTGATTTTATATCGATTTTACAAGTTAGGGACAAAATCTGGAATTTGAATACAATTCAAATTTGGGTTTGACTGAGTTTAACCGGGGCTGCTGACAGTGCAGCTGACTGGGCGCCACGCGGCTGTTTGCTATTGGCCGATACCCTTTCGTTTAAGTGTTCCTATCTGAGTCGCTGGATCTAGATCTTACGGTGCAAAAGCGAAAGGAAGGAAGGGAGGGGATAAGTCGCTTATTCTTTTCCTCCCGTGGTCTCTCCTCTCAGCCGCCGTCCTAACCCTAGCCGCCTCCAGTTCATCCTCCTCTATAGATTGGTTCCCCCTCCTCCGGTCGGCTTCGCCGGCGTCAGGAGGAGTGGGGAACCCGATCTATGCGTGGAGTTTTGAATAAAAGTATTGTTTTCATTAGATTATGTTAGGATTTTGGTAGCCGCCTTCTTGTTTGTTTCCCCTCAATGGAGATGGCATCGTATGCAATAAGTGATCTTCGGCCTTTCGTTCGGCGACGAGATCTTCTTCCCGGCGTCAATGGTGGTGTTGAACAATCACAATTTCCTAGGTATGGGTCTTCGGATCTTGCTTCGCCAGATCGATTTTGGATCTTTTGTCGTTGTTGCCGCAAGGAGGATTATCCTCGCAGTTTTTGTCCCGGCTGCTACGTCCTCGAAAATGGTGATTCGTACTCTCGGCTCTCCATCGACGACAACAAAGCTAGTTGGTTATTATTCCCTGATATACTGGTGTTGGTACTCTTGCCGATGTTGTATGATTGCTTTAATGGTTGCGTGCGTGCACGCAGTCTTGGCATTGCGGCTCAAAAAATTATGGGAGAACTTTCGTCGGTATCTACAGGTCTATGGTTCGTTATGTATCTTTGGCTGCCTTCACAAGAGTACAAGATTGTGTTCTGGAAGAAGAAAGAAATTGAAGACCTCGAAGATTTGTTACTATCTTTTAGACTTTATTTTGTAATCGTTGGAGTAAGTTCATGTATCTCTACCATGTACTATTTGTTACTATGAATATATGTGGTATTGATTGTCAAAAAAAAGGAAGGGAGGGGATAAAGGGGAGGCTGCTCACTGTGGCCGGCCGGAGGTGAAGGAGACGGCGGCGGGCGGCTCGGGTCGGGGTGCTCTCCGGCGTTCCGGCGGTCAGCGGCGCCGGTGGAGGTGCGGACGGGGTCCGGCGTGCTGCAGCGAGGCGTATGGTGGCGGCGGCGCAGTGTGCCGCGGCCTCGGTTGGCCAGGGCGGGCGGCTGTAGGCGGCGGTGCGAGGCGGCGCTCCGGCGTGCAATTAAGGAAGCCTGGCGGCGCTATGCGGGTGGGGGAGCGGCGAAAATGAGAGACGGGGAGCGGGGCTTTGTAGGGAGCGGCTCGGTGTTGAGCGAGGGGGGCGTGGGCGAGTGGAGGAGTGGTGGCCGGTTGGGTGCTGGCGTGCTGCGAGGTGGAGAACGTGGGCGTGGCTGGAGGTTAGGGACACCCCTGACAGGCGGGGCCTGCTGTCAACGCGTGGAGAGAGGAGAGAGGTGCGGCGCGGGCCGCTTTCTGGCCGGGCTGGGCTGGCTCGGACTGGGCTGGCCCAGTTCGGTCGGTCCGTTTTTCTTTTTCTTTTTCTCTTTTTCATTTTCTATCTTAGTTCATAACTTTTGATTCACAACTCCGAATCACCTCAAACTTGTTTCCAAATTTTTGTAAACTCCAGGGGATTGTTTTAGGACCAAAAGGTACAAGAAAAGGCTCATTTGGAAAATAAATAAAAATAATTTTAGCACATAGGCTAAATAGCAACATAGTACCACTAGGGTTTTATTTATCAAGGTTTATTTATTTTATTTGGCTTTTAATGCATGGATGAAATGAATGCATGATGAGCTTTTAAATTTTGAAAACTTGGGATGTTACACATATCCGTCTGATGCTCGCACCATTGTTGTGTCGCAGCATGCTCTTAATGTGTTGCCTAGTGCATCTACTCAGCGTTGCAATTTGTTCCAAACAAATGCTTTAGTTGGTCCTGACAGGGCTTGCAAGGTCACTATTGATGGCGGGAGTTGCCGCAATTTAGCAAGCAAAGAGTTATGTACCAAGCTGAAGTTGAAGTATCTACCGCACCCGCATCCATACTATATTCAGTGGTTGAGCGACAATGGTGAGATGAAGGTAAACCACATGGTGCGTGTTGAGTTTGCTATTGGACCGTATAAGGATTGCATTGATTTTGATGTCGTTCCTATGACGGTTTGTCACCTACTATTGGGACGGCCTTGGCTCTATGACCGTTCTGTGCAACACAATGGCCGTGCTAATACATATCACTTGGAGTTTAAGGGCAACAAAATCAATTTACAGCCTATGACACCACAGCAAATTGTGAATGAGTCTCGTCAGAAAGTTGAAGTCAACTTGGAGGATGCTTCATTTGATAGGCGAGAGAATTGTAATGTTGTGGGTGATATAACGAAAAGTGAGAGAGTGAATTCCTTAGTCTCATTAGCCACCAAAGAAGACATGAGAGAATTTAGTGAGGATCCTACAGCCATGCCTCTTGTGCTCTTGTACAGGGGTACGGTTTTGGTTTCTAACGACATGACCCCTCTTTCTTTTGGTGTTTCTAATGTTTTGCAGGAATTTGGCGACGTTTTTCCGGATGAGGTACCTGCAGGACTTCCACCATTGCGAGGTATTGAGCATCAAATCGACTTGATTCCCGGAGCTTCGCTACCCAATCGGGCACCATATAGAACGAACCCCGAAGAGACGAAGGAGATACAGAAGCAAGTACAAGCGCTACTCGACAAAGGTTATATCCGCATAAGCCTTAGTCCTTGTGTTGTTCCTGTTATTCTTGTTCCTAAGAAAGATGGTACATGGCGTATGTGCGTAGATTGTAGAGCGATAAATAACATTACTATTCGATATCGTCATCCTATTCCCCGTTTAGAGGATATGTTAGATGAATTGAGTGGTGCTGCTATTTTCACTAAAATTGATTTGCGTAGTGGTTATCATCAAATTAGGATGAAAGAAGGGGATGAGTGGAAAACCGCCTTTAAAACAAAATTTGGTTTATATGAGTGGTTAGTAATGCCTTTTGGTTTAACTAATGCACCTAGCACTTTCATGAGACTGATGAACCATGTTTTGCGTGATTTTATTGGCAAGTTTGTGGTTGTGTATTTTGATGACATATTAATTTACAGCCGCAATGAATCTGATCATATTATACATATTCGACATGTTTTGCTAGTGTTGCGTGATAGTAAACTCTATGGTAATCTTGAGAAGTGCATATTTTGCAAAGATAAGGTCATATTTCTGGGTTATGTTGTCTCTAAGCATGGAGTAGAAGTAGACGAGTCTAAAATTGAAGCTATTCAAAATTGGCCTACTCCCATGAATGTGAGTCAAGTAAGAAGTTTTCATGGTCTAGCTGGGTTTTATCGCCGTTTTGTGCCCAATTTTTCTACTATTGTGTAATATCCCAGGTTTAGAGACGATCGAGGGGTAGATTTTAGAAAGGGATGTGCATTGCATAGCAAATTCTGGGGAAATTTCGCGCTTTTAAACAAAAACTGCATCGAAGGGGGACAAGTTTCTCTCTCGACACCTTA